>NW_002476481.1:188381-200018 GCF_000189635.1 Tetrahymena thermophila SB210 | reverse complement strand
TAGAGTTTTGAATTAATTAAAAGAGTAAAAGATGTTTCCATTTTGCTATTTAATTATATTAGGTACAATAGTAATAATATGATAAGAGTAATATGATTTCAATTCAAATTAATTAATCCACAGTGAATTCAATT
Organism: Tetrahymena thermophila SB210; assembly: GCF_000189635.1. NCBI lineage: Eukaryota > Ciliophora > Oligohymenophorea > Hymenostomatida > Tetrahymenidae > Tetrahymena > Tetrahymena thermophila. Next base: position 199,884 of record NW_002476481.1, on the reverse strand, counting down.
CAGAAGCAAATATATAATTTCCTAAAGTTTATGAGTTTTGTATAAAAATAGAGCCAAGAGAATTTCCAAATGAAGTGTAGAAAGAAGAAATAATTGTTAGTATGATATTTGAAATACTTAAAATATTTATTATATTGGTTTAAGATTGGATAGTTTCGAATCTTTAGATACAATTTTAATCTAATTTATCTTATAAGTCTAAGCATCCTATTCTTTGAAAATATTCAAGATCATCATTCTCACTTTGAATTTTTGTGTTTTCTTCACAAGTATTTGTAACTTTGCTTAGATTTAATCCCCCTGCACATATTTTGCATTGATTAATATCTGGACCAGAACAAATCAAGCAACTCCTGTGACAATATTCACACTTATTATTAGATTCATTGAAAAATTATCCCTCTTCACATTTATCACATTTATGAAAAGTGGGTTAAAATATTAGCCCAAATGAACAAGACAAGCAATTTGTTTCTAACTCTCCATTACAAGTGCGACAATTTTTATGACATTCAAGGCATTTATTATCTGAAATATAATATCCATTCTTTGTGTTGCAATTACTTGTGCAAGAATTATTACTTTTATTTAAAATTATATTAATTTTAGGTATAATTTATATACTACAAATCTTCATATAATAAATATCACATAATCATCATAAAGAAAAACAGAGTAATTTAATTTTAAAAAATGTTTCCAATTTTTAATTTTAAGGGTTTTAGCTAATATATGAGGAATTACATGAATTTATTAATTAATCAATCAAGTTTTATAAAGCAAAAACTATTAGAGCATTAAAATTACAAAATAATTTTTAAGAAAGTTTTAAATATATTTATTTAAACAAGTTTTTACCTGACTAATAAATACTGTCCTTTTCTACATGATAGGCATTCAGTATTTTTAACACCTTTACAAGTTAGACAGGAGGAGTCGCATTAGAGGCATTCATTTCCGCTAATAAATAATCCATCTTAAATACACGAAACACATTGATTGCTTAAGTTTGATAAAATTTAGTTAATAATAAATTAAAAAATTATTATATAAACCAAAAAAAAAAAATGCAAATCTATCTAATAATATTTTTTATCATAACTCTTAAGAAATAAATAAATAAATCTATTTTTATCTTATTATATTAATTTAGAGCTTATTTAATTTTGAATTATTTAGATATTGATTTTATTAAATAAATAAAATTTTTCTTATAGTTTATTTTGAGTAAATATTTTGTAAAAAATTCAATTTATTTAATAATTAATTTGCGAAATTATTCAAATTTAGAATTCCCTCCCAATTATCATTGCTTACTTTTATGTCAATTAATAACCAGGTTTGCATGTTAGACATTTCTAATTTTAAATTTCATCGCAAGTTAGGCAAGATGAATCGCACTATATACATTTAGTACCTACCTTTTGTTGCCCGCTTTAATCGCATGCTACACACTCATTGCTTATATTAAGATTATTAAAATAATTACAAATACAACACATTAATAAATATTTATTATAAATACTTTTGAGATAAAAATAAAGATTTTTCACATTATGTGCAATTAATTTTTTGAGTTCCATTACAATTTAAACATGAAGGATCACAGTCTTTGCATTGATCATTTTCTTAGAATTACCTGTCTTAATCACATTTAACACATTTTTTGCTTATATTAAAATAATAGTAAATTTCTTAAATATGAAACAATAAAAAGAATGAATTTTTAAATAAAAATTTAAGTTATTATTTTTAAATTACCCTATTGTTAAAAAATAACCTTATCTGCAAGTTAAGCACTTATCTTCAGTGCATGTAAGGCAATATTAATCACATTCTAAACATTAATTATCTTTAATATAAAATCCGTTATTTATCTAGCATATTGCACAAGTTTTACTTTTATTATAAAAATTATTTAAATCTAATAATTGAATTATGAATAGTGAGATAATAAATTACTCTTTATAGAATTGAAGCCCTTCTTTGCATGTTAAACAAAAATTTGCACTGTATTAGCATGTAAGACAAGAATCATCACATTTTTAACATATTGATCTTTATAAAAACCATCCTGGTTGTTAGCAATCTACACAAATTCCACTAAAAATTGATAATATAAAAAAAGATATTTTATCAAAATTTTAGCATAATTTTCTTCTAATAAAAAATTTACTCAATTGTTAAGTAGTAATTACTTTTACATGTTAAACATTTATAATTATTAACTGACAATATATCACAAAACTAAGAGTAATCAATGCAAGTTTTATTTACAAGAGAATATCCCTGTTTACATTTAATACAATCAGTATTTTTTGATCCTGTACATCCATCGCAAGATGCATCGCATTCCTCGCAGGTATTTATATCATTAGATCTATTTTTTAAATTAAATTTAATTATTATTTGAAAAAAGTTTTTTTTTTTTCTAAGTAAATATCTTACTTATTACCATTTGTTTTATATTTTTATTTTATAATTAATTATTACAAAAGAGTATTTCAACATAAATGAATATTAAATCTGAAAAAAAAAAATTAACTAAAAAAGTAAATATACAAAAAATGGCTCTGAAAATCTTACAAAGAATTAATGAAAAAAATATGATTCAAGAAAAATATAAATTTTAAATATTTAATAATACCTTTACAGTAAATATTATGATTATTTGCATGAAATACAATCAAAATTAGATGGTCCTTTACAATTAGAGCAGGTACTGTCGCAAAGCTTACATTTTTTTGTATTATCATTAGGACTGTTAAAAAATATTTAAAAAAATTTTGAAAATTTAATATTTTTGCAAAAACTACTCTAAATCTAAGTAATAGCCGTCTATACATTCTGTACATTAAGTCTCTTAAGATCCAAAACAATGTTTACATGTTTTAAAACATTCTTTACAATATTGATTTTCAGAAATGTAAAACCCATCTTTTTGACATTCATCGCAAGCTCTGTTACTTAAATATTACAACAAATTTATTAAAATTTTAATATTTTATTATATAAAATAAAAACAGAATAATAAATTTAATTGCATTTAAACTTGAATAATTAATCTAAAAAGCTAATTATTTAAATATAATCTAAACCATATTTTTTATTATTAATTTGAGAAGTAATGGATATTATGGGTTGATGTTAATTTAAATTTTTGAATTTTATTAGTTAAACTATAGCAAATTATTTATCAATAACCTTCAATCCTCAGCTTTACTTCTTATATTTGATAGAATAAAGATTACTAATTAAATAAGTATAATTTTCTAAATTTAAACAATGACTTCAATAAGTTGAGGCCATAATATATCAATAAACCTTTATAGCATATCACATCAAATTTTAAATAATTTTAGTAATTTTTTTTCTTCTTTTAACTACTTTCTCATAAATTATTTATGCCAAATTTATTAACTCCAATGTTATAAATATATTTGTGAAGTGATTTAATTTTATTAATAATATAGCTTTTATAACTCCAATTTTAAGATTTTAAATTTATTAATTTTTTGATTGATAAATCTTTATTTACTTAACTGTCAAATAATATCCTTATTCACATTTTAGGCAGTTAGTGTACATATAATAATTATCACCTTTACATTATTGACAATTTGAAATGCAAGATTAGCAAAAAGGACCATCACTTTAAAGTTTAATAAAAATTTAATATTAGTAAAAAAAAAATAAGCTTTTAAATTTGATAATAAAATGAAAACATTTTAAATATTGTTTTAATTTTGATATTTTAATAACTTTCTATTTAGATAATAATTAAAAATTGATGAATTTACAAAATTCCAGTGCTAGAGCAGCTAAATTCTAATTGTCTTAAAGAGATCTTTTTATTTTAAATATATTTATTAAATAAAAGCTACAAATAAATAAATAAATAGTTGAAGCTGAAAAATTATATGGCCAATTAATAATAAATTTCTTTTTCTTGAAATAATGATTGATATTTAGTTTTGATTTTTTGTATTATTTCAACATAATTATACTTAAAGTGACTAAATTAATTTTATTTTTATATAAAATAACTGTTATTTACAGCTTTAATTGCTTTCGGTAGTAATAGTATTTCTAAGAAGATAAAAACTATAGCTTTTATACCTATTTATCTCATATATCCTTTCAATTTTAAAAGATTTAATTTATTAAACAATTTTAGATTTATTTGATTTCTTAATAAAATATTAGATAGATAAATAGATAGTCAATTTTTAAGTTCAAATTCCTCTCTGGTAAATCTATCTTTGATGACTTTAGAAACCTGAATGATTTTTTAATTTAATTTATTTTCACTGATATGTTTTGTTTTTTTTTTGGTGATAAAAATAGCATCACAAAATTTGATATATTTTTCACAATTAAATAATGTTTGTTTTTTTTATTATTTTCATAAAAATAGATGGTATTTATTATGTTTGTGTATTTTTTAATTTCTCAATAAATTTATGATAATTAAATAATTAATAGTTGTTATTACCTATTAATTAAAGGTTTTGATTACAGTCCTTAAAATTTAATACCTTAAGAAATAAATACGTATGTACTGTATTGTTGTTCTCAAATAATTATTTCTCAAGTAGGAAATAAATTTTTAGTTTATTTTATAAATTTAATCTAATTTAGAAATAACAAATTTACTTATTTTTTACTTTAATTTAATGTTTTCTCAAATGAAAAAATTCTTAAACAAATAATAGTAATATATTCCTGCTTTAATTTAGTTAAATCATTAAATAAGTCTAAAACATTAAAATATTACTAAGTTTAAAAAACTCTCATATATTTTTTTAAACATTATATTTTACCTTTAACTCAAAAGATTTCGTTTTTCTTTTGCAAAAAATTTAAACATTGTTTATCCACAATATTTTTAAAATGTAGTAAAAATCTACGTAATTAATTATAAGAAATAATAAAAATATTAAATTTCATAATAGCTTGTGAGTTTGTTTTATAAACTAGTTTTTTTATTTGTTTGTAAAATTAAATTCACTATTTGATAGGGTCTAATTCATATTTAAAAACTCAGAAATTTAAGCTTAAATGATAGCTTTCTTTTAAATTATATCATTTTGCTATCAAAAAAAAATAAAATTTTATGGTGTGATACAAAAATATGAAATATAAATAGCATTTGAAATACTTTTTTTCAATATTAATATCTGCTATACATTATATACAATCAATAAAAGCAATTATTTTATTAGAATTTTTATTTATCTTTTATTTGTAATAGATTTGATGTAAATACATTTATATGCAATAAAAAAGGGAAAGTAGGTTAGATCAAATATTTTATAAAATAAAATAATTATTTTTTTATTATAAATTTAAAATTTTTGAAATATTAAATATTCTTGTTGAGTTTACACTCTATATTAAAATGAGTGCATGCACACTTGAAATATTCTGTAATAGCTGTAATATTAATTTTTAAGTTTTGATTTTGAACTTACTCGATTTGAAAAAGGATTTGTTAATTAATTAATTGTTAATAAATTTATATTAATTTGATAAAGAAAAATAACCAAATTTCTTTTTAACATAATATATATTCTTAAATAAACATAATCTTTAAGTCTGATAAAGTATATGTTTCACACTCATCATTATAAATTAAAAATAATTATTTTTTTAAATTAAATTTGATGTAAACAATATTTGTTTTAAATTTAAGTTGGTTATTGATTAAATTCTTCTTATTTAGTGTGCTTTAATTTTCTTTATTAATATCTAGCTTATTAAAATGCGAGTAAAATCAAACAAATAAAGAATAATTCCATTCTAGGAGAAATTACTTATATTTGGTATTTAATTCTTTTACATATTTTTTTATCTATTAAGAATATCAATGCTAATTTTTAACTATTTTAATACATTTTGATTTTATTTAATTAATTTATAAAAATTGTTTTAATATAAAACGGTTTAAATAAATTATTGTTATTTATTAGACGATTTAGTAACAACACCATTTTATAAGGATAAATTTATATAAAATAAATATTTCTGAAATGAGATTAGGAAAATATAAAATAAATCATCTAAATGAATAATAATAATGTATTAATTTACATAAAATGTTGAATTAATAAGAAATACTAACAGTAAGAATTTTTAGTTTAAGAAATGCTTTTACAGTAAGAAATTTTTATATAGAAGATAAAAATTTTCTCAATACACTATAAATTATATTATAATTAGGGCAATTTATAAAAGAGATATTTTCTAAAAACATTAAAGTTCCAAAGATTTATTTTAATATGAAATTCAGTTAATTAATTAATGAATGAATGAAGATTCAGGGTATTATAAATTTAGATAATTACTTCATCTTTTTTTCCAATTGAAATTCTTTTTTCTATTCTCTAACATTTCAAATATTTAGTTGATATTTGTTTCATTTATTTATTATATTTATAAAGTCGAATCATTATTTGTAAATCTCATTTTATTTTTATACAAAAGCTACTAGATGTATCTTAATAACTTCTAGGTAATCATTAATAATTATAACAGAATTAAACTTCCTAATAATCCGATACTCAAATATCTAAATACTTTATAAAAAAACTATTTTAATGTTTAAAATTTAAAATTATATTTACTCGAATGCATGTTTTAAGATAAACTAGTAATATTTAAAGGATTTGAATTATTTTCTTAGGCTAAAATAATTCCTAAAAGAGCAGTCAATACTATGTAAAATACTTCTTATAATATTACTATAAAGTTAAATTGTTTTTCTATAAATGGCGATTTTATAAAGATATAAATTATAAAAAAAACATTTAAACCAGAATGGATCCAGCAACTAAGGTGTTATTTATCATTAGTGAATATAAATATTGATTAAACAACAGTAATAACAACCTTTTTCCACTCAAATAGCAACCAAAAAATTCTAGAAAAGTTATCAGATATTTCAACTTTTTAAGTCAAGCTTTCAAATGTTTATAATTCGTTTGAAGTTATTGAATAGTATTTAAATCCTACTTTAATATTCCAATATATCTGTAAAAGTATATAAACAGATAAAGAAACAGCCATAAAAACTAAGTCTACAATATCAAGATTTTATTTCAAATATAGAGCATACGCAGCATTAAATATCAAAAAATTAGATGTCAGTCTAAAAAAATGAACAAATAAATTCCATTTGACATAAAAGTAAACTCGAAGTAGTTTGCTATTTTAAGAATTTTTTTTATCAACTCTACAAGATCTTGATGCAAATGCTGTAAATATAAATATTGTAAGTATGATAATAACTCCTAAAGCTATAATTGATAAGTAGCAGTTGCTAAAATAGCTATTACTAAAATTATTTACAGATATTAGAGTATCGAACTAATTAAAAGAGTAAAAGATGTTTTCATTTTACTATTTAATTATATTAGGTACAATAGTAATAATATGATAAGAGTAATATGTTTTCAATTCAAATTAATTCATCCACAGTGAATTCAATTTAGAAGCAAATATATAATTTCCTAAAGTTTATGAGTTTTGTATATAAATAGAGCCAAGAGAATTTCCAAATGAAGTGTAGAAAGAAGAAATAATTGTTAATATGATATTTGAAATACTTAAAATATTTATTATTTTGGTTTAAGATTGACTAGTTTCGAATCTTTAGATACAATTTTAATCTAATTTATCTTATAAGTCTAAGCATCCTATTTTTTTAAAATATTCAAGATCATCATTCTCACTTTGAATTTTTGTGTTGTCTTCGCAAGTATTTGTAACTTTGCTTAGATTTAATCCCCCAGCACATGTTTTGCATTGATTAATATCTGGACCAGAACAAATCAAGCAACTCCTGTGACAATATTCACACTTATTATTAGATTCATTGAAAAATTATCCCTCTTCACATTTATCACATTTATGAAAAGTGGGTTAAAATATTAGCCCAAATGAACAAGACAAGCAATTTGTTTCTAACTCTCCATTACAAGTGCGACAATTTTTATGACATTCAAGGCATTTATTATCTGAAATATAATATCCCTTCTTTGTGTTGCAATTACTTGCGCAAGAATTCTTACTTTTATTAAAAGTTATATTAATTTTAGGTATAATTTATAGATAATAGATCTTCATATAATAAATATAGCACAATCTTCATAAAGAAAAACTGTGTAATTTAATTTTAAAAAATTTATTCTTATTTTTTAATCCAAATTTAATAAATTAAATTTTTAATATTTTAATAAAAATTCACTTAATTTAATATTTAAAATTTACCTGACTAATAAATAATGTCCTTTTCTACATGATAGACATTCAGTATTTTTAATACCTTTACAAGTAAGACAGGACTAGTCACATTAGAGGCATTCATTTCCGCTAATAAATAATCCATCTGAACTGCATGAAACACATTGATTGCTTAAGTTTGATAAAAGTTGGTAAATAGTAAATTAGAAAATATTAATTTAAATTTGAACTATTTAATAAATAAAGTACTTTTCAAATAAATATTTTCCTATAGGACATGAAATGCAATCTTTAAATGTTATTCCATTACATTTCAAACAACTGGCATGACATTGCAAACATAATTTATCAGGAGATTAAAAATATCCATCCTCATTACAAGTTCTGCATTAATTTCTATTAATATTAAAACCCATAATAAAAAAATATATTATTAATATTTAATATCAATAAGTGATAACTTTTATTGAAAAGTGTTAATTTGAAATAAAATGATTACTTTAGTGTTAAATATTTACCATCATAACATGATAAACAATTAATATCTTTAGTTCCATTACAAGTAAGACATGATGAATCACATTATATACATTGATTACCCAATATAGATTGCCCAACTTGATCACATGCTTCAATGCATTAATTGCTTAAATTATGTTTAAAAATAATTTTCATAAAAAATCAAAATATAAAATATGCAAATCAATTAATATTTTTTCTGTTATTAATTTAATTTTTTGAGCTTATTTAATTTTGAACTATTTAGATATTGATTTTATTAAATAAATAAAATTTTATCTAAAAGTTTATTTTTAGTAAATATTTGTAAAAAATTCGATTTATTTAATAATTAATTTGCAAAATTATTCAAATTTAAAATTCCCAATTATATACTTTGATGTCAATTTCTAACCAGGTTTGCATGTTAAGCATTTCTTATTTTAAGTTTCATCACAAGTTAAGCAAGATGAATCACACTATATGCATTTAGTACCTACCTTTTGTTGTCCGCTTTAATTACATGTTATACACTCATTGCTTATATTAAGATTATTAAAATAATTACAAATAGAATTCATTAATAAATATTTATAATAAATACTTTTGAGATAAAAATAAAGATAATTTGCATTATGTGCAATTAGTTTTTCCAGTTCCATTACATTTTAAGCATGAAGGATCACATTCTTTGCATTGACCATTTTCTTAGAATTACCTTTCTTAATCACACTTAACACATTTTTGGCTTTTATTAAAATAAAAATAAATTTTTTTTTCAAACGAAACAATAAAAAGAATGAATTTTTAAATAAAAATTTAAATTATTATTTTTTAAATTACCCTTGTGTCAAAAAATAATCTTATTTGCAAGTTAAGCACTTATCTTCAGTGCATTTAAGACAATATTGATTACATTCTAAACATTAATTATTTTTAATATAAAATCCATTATTTATCTAGCATATTTCACACTTATTACTTTTTATTATAAAACATTTTTAAATCTAAAAATTGAATTTTTTATCGAAATAATAAATTACTTTTTAAGCAAATAAAACCCTTCTTTGCATGTTAAACAAAAATCTGCATAGCCTTAGCAAGTAAGGCAAGAATCATCACATTTTTAACAATATAATTATACATATATAAACCATCCTGGCTGTAAGCAATCTACACAAATTCCACTAAAAATTAATAATATAAAAAAATATATATTTTATCAAAATATTCAGTATAATTTTCTTCTGATAAAAATTTACTCATTTGTTAAGTAGTAATCACTTTTACATATTGAACATTAATTTTCATGTATTACTGAGCAAAAATCACAAAACTAAGGGGTTTTAACGCAAGCAAAATTTGCACTAGAACAATATCCCTCTTTACATTTGATACAATCAGTATTTTTTGACCCTCTGCATCCATCACAAGATGCATCGCACTACTCGCAAGTACTTTTATGATTAAATCTTATTTTTAAATTAAATTTAATTATAAAAAAAAAATATTTTTGATATTAGAATAAATTTTTTACTTTTAAATATATCTATCGTTTTAGCAGGATAAGCAATTTGATTAATCTGGACCGTAGCATGTAGCACAATTTATATGACATTTTTGACAACTTTAATTAAAATTCATCTAATAATATCCCTATTAGCATCCTTAACAATTCAAACTATTTTATTAGCAAGCTACACAAGATTAATCACATCTATAACAATTTTCATTTAAGAGATAAAAACCATCCTATTTACAACTGATGCATTCACTTGAACTGGTAGATAGACTGAAATATAATTATATTTAAAATGTAAATTAATCTAATAAAATTATTTATGAGAAAAATATTTAAGTAAAAATCAAAAAACAATTAAAAAAATCTATATTTGTATTTTAGATAAACATTTTTAAAATAAAACTCAAGTTTCAATAAATATTTTTTAATTAATCATAAAAGTTATCTAGTTGCTGAGCTAACACATTAATAAATAAATTAAGTGAAAGAGTTTTCCTACCAAAAATTTATTAGACTTGGATATTAAGCTAAGATCATTTCCAAGATATTCATTATTTTCTTAATGACTACAAAAGTTAGCTTTACAGTTGGTAATGGTAATTTATTTATTTAATTATATCTTTCTTTCTTACTTTCAAATATTTTCATTAAATTAATATAAAAAAATGAGTTTTTTCTTTAAATACTCAAAATAAATATCTCACTTCCTATCATTTGTTATTTATTTTTATTTTTGCAATTAATTATTGCAAATGATCATTTCAAAATAAATAGATAAATCGATATAGTATCTGAAAAAAATAATTAAAATAATAAATTTAATATAATGAATGAAAATAGTCTATCAAAGAAACTTAAAAATAATTTATGAAAAAAAAAAATTCAAGAAAAATATAAACTATTATTTTTTAATAATACCTTTACAGTAAATATAATGATTATTAGCATGAAATACAATCATATTTTGATGGACCTTTACAAGTAAAGCAGCTACTGTGGCAAGGCTTACATTTTTTTGTATTATCACTAGTACTATTAAAAAATAGATATAATTAAATTTAAGCTTTTATCAAAAAATTACTTTTAATCTAAGTAATAGCCGTCTTTACACTATGTACATTAAGTTTCATTAGATCCAAAACAGCGTTTACATGTTTTAAAACATTCTTTACATTATTGATTTTAATAAATGTAAAAGCCATCTTTATCGCATTAATCGCAAGCTTTTTAACTGAAATA
>NW_002476481.1:177969-188281 GCF_000189635.1 Tetrahymena thermophila SB210 | reverse complement strand
TTTAACTGAAATATTATAACAAATTTATTAAAATTTTAATATTATATTAAATAAAAAATAAAATAATAAATTTAATCGCATTTAAACCTAAAAAATAAATCTAAAAGGCTAATTAATTATTTTATAGAATGTAAAATATATTATTTTATTATTAATTTGAGAAGTAATCAATATTAAGAATTGATGTTCATTTAGATCTTTTTAATTTTATTTGTTTGTTTGATAAGCTTTAGCAAATAATTTAACAATAACTTTCAATCTTCAGTTTTGCTTCATATACTTGATTAAATACTAATTAATTAATTAAGTATAATTTTCAAAATTTAAACAATGACTTCAATATATTGGAGTCTTAATATGTGAATGAACGTTTATAGTTCATCATGTCAAATTTTAAATAATATCAGAATAATATTTTATTTTCTTTTAAATTTTATTAAATTATTTATGCAAAACCGAATTTATTAACTCAATTGTTGGCTATAAATATATTTGTCAAGTATTTAGTTTTATAAATATTATAGTTTTTATAATTGCAATTTTAAATTTTGAAATTATTAATATATTGACTGATAAATCTTTATTTACTTATTTATCTGATAATATCCACTTTCACATTTTAAGCACATAGTATACATACTAGAAGGATCACCCTTACATCTTTAACAATTTGTAACGCAAATATTGCAATAAGAAGTTCCACTAGAAAGTTTAATAAAAATTTATAATAAGTAATATAAAAAAAACTTTTTAAATTGATAATATGAATGAAAAAATTTGTAATTTGAAAAAAAATATTTTAGAAACTTTCTATTTATACAATAGTTAACATTAACGAATTTACAATTCTTCTTATTAATAGCAGTCATATTCTAATTGCCTTAAAGATATCTATTTATTTTTAATATTTTATTAAATAAGAGTAAATAGTTGCAGATGAACAAATTTTATGATCGATCAAATAATTTTAAATTTCTTTTTCTTGAAAGAATAATTTAGTTTGGATTTTTTATAAAAATGTTTGTATTATTTTAGTATAATTATTCTTAAAATGCCTAAATTAATTTTATTTTTATATAAAATAACTGTAATTAATTATACTGCTTTCATTTTTATTGGTAGAAATACTACTTCTAGGAAGATAAAAACAATCACTCTTAAACTCATATATCTTATATATTCTTTTAACTCTAAAAGATTTAATTTAATAAATAATTATTGATTTGTTAGATGTCTTAATAAAATTTTAGATAAATAGTCAATTTTTAAGTTAAGATTCCTCTCTGCTAAACCTCTCTTTGATAACTTTAGAAACTTGTATCTTTTTTAATTTAATTTAATTATTTTGCTTTCTTCTGTTTTGTTTTGTTTTTTTCTGATGATGATGATGATGATGATAGAAAAATAGCCTCACAAAATTTGATATCTTTTTTGCAATTAAATATTGAGTGTCTATATTATAATTCTCATAAAAATTGATGTTAATTATTTATGGTTGTGTATATTTTAATTTTTCAAAAAAAAATTTATAGTTATATAGAGGCTAGTAAGAAGTATTGTTATTAATTAAAGGCTATGGTTACAGCTCATAAAATTTTATATCTTAAGAAATACTGTAAAACTTGTTTTAATTTAAATTTTTGTAGGTAAAAAATTTTAATATTTTTATGATAATTCGACCACTTTAAATAATAATATACCAAAGCATAATTGAGGGATAAAATATTTATTTTACAGTATTTATAAAAAGAGTTTGAGATACTGTAATATTAGTAAGAGAGAGAGCCTTTACATTAATACTAATTAAATCTGATTTAGAAATAACAAATTTAGTTATTTTTTACATTAATTTATTGTTTTCTCAAATGAGAAAATTCTTAAGCAAGCAATTAATAGTCATATATTGCTGCTTTAATTTAATTAAATCATTAAATAAATAAGTCTAAGTACATTCAAAATATTACAAAGTTTAAAAAATTCCCATCTATTTAATTACTAAACCTAACATTATATTTATAACTCATCAAAATATTGTTTACTTTTGATAAAAAATTTAAAAATTGTTTACTTACAATTATTTAATGTAGTAAAAATCTATTTAATTAATTATAAGAGATATTAAAAAACAAAAAAATAAAAATATTAAACTTGGAAATAGTTTATGATGCTAGGCTCATGACATTGTATTATAAAATAATTTTTTTATTTGATTGTAAATTAAGTTTAGTAAGTATCGAATAGTGTGAAATTATCATTTAAAAAACTCATATAGTTTCGCTTAAAAAATACTTTCTTTTAAAATATAATCCTCTTGGTATCAAACAAAAATAATTTTATGGTAAGATACAAAAATAAATAATAATAGAAATAAATAGAATTTAAAATTATTTTTTTCAATATTAATATTTACTATACATAAAATACAATTAATAATAGCAAGTATTTTATTGACCTTTTTATAGTTTTTACTGCTATTAAATTTGTAAAATTTTCGATATAAATGCATTTATTTGCATAAAATTAAGGGTGAGTAGGTTAAATTAAATATTTTATAAAATAAAATAATAATTTTTTTTAAAAATAAATTATGATTTTAAATTTTTGAAATATTAAATGTTGATTTTTCCCTCTCTATTAAAAGTTAGTGCATGCTTATGCTGAAGATATATAGTAATAACTGTAACATTAATTTTTAAGTTTTGATTTTTAACTTACTCAATTTTAAAAGATGCATATTAATTAATATTAATTTTACATTAATTACATAAGAAAAATAATCAAGTTTCTTTTGATATTAATATTCTTTCTTAACATCTAAAGAATATTTCCATCCTAGTAGATATTATTTTTATTTGATATTTAATTGTTTTATATATTATATCTATTAAATATAACATAGCTAATTTTTAACTATTAATAATTATTTTATGATTTCATTTAATTAATTTGAAGATTTATAATAATTTAAGAAAATCTTTTTAACATTAGATCGTTTAAATAAATTAAATTTATTTGACAGGACGATTTAGTTCTAACACTATTTTATATATATAAATTTAAATAATTCTTAAATAAGATTAAAAAAAATCAGTAAATTAATAATGTTTTAATTTGCATAAAATGTTTACTGAATTAAGTACCAACAATAATAATTTTATATTTTGTTTAAATTCTAGTTTAAAAAAGATTTTTAAATTTTTATTAGAAGATTAAAAGTTTAAATACAAGATAAATTACACTATAATTTGGGCAACTTTATAAAAAAACTATTTTCCAAAATGTGATCTTAACATATTATTAGATTTTAAAATTTTAGTATTCATTATTTAACTAGTATTAAGGTAATTTTGCTAATAACTATTTAAATTAAACTTCAATAATTTCATATTTTTTTTTACCAACTATAATTATATGATTTATTATCTAACATTTCAAATATTTAGATAATATTAGTTTCATTTATTTATTCAATTTATTGTGTAGTTGCACTTGTAGCTCTTATTTTATTTATATGTAAAAGTTGTTATACATATTTCAAGACTCTTTAAATAATTGTTAGTAATTAGAATATGATTAATCCTCCTTATATTGCAAAACTTACATACCTAAATACTTTGGTTAAAAAATTATTATAATATATAGAAAAAAGTTATAAATTAGTTTACTTAATTGCATATTTTAAGATAAGCTAGCTAAATTATATGCATTGTAGTCATTATCTGTTATTAAAATAACTCCTAAAAGAACAACTAATATTGCAAAGAGCAATTCTTATAATACCACAATAAAATTTAATTGTTTTTCTAAAAATGGCTTTGATATAGAAATGTAAATAATAAACACCATATTTAAACCTGCATGAATCCAACAACTTAGATGCTACTTATCTTAAGTAAATATGAATATTGATTAAGCCACAGTTATAATCACTTTTTTTAGCTCACATAAAATCCAAAATATTCTAGAATGCCAATTAGATACTTCAACTTTTTAAGTCAAACTTTCAATTGATTCCAAGTCTGTAAATGATATTGAATAGTATTTAAACCCTACTTTAATATTCCAATAAAGCTACAAAATTACATACACAAATATAGAAATAGCCATAGAAATTAATTCTATTTTTTCAAGCTTTTATTTTGATGTAAGTAAGTAGACTGCATTCAAAATCAAAAAGCTAGAAGCAATTCTAAAAAAATTAACAAATAAATTCCATTTAAAATAGAAATATATTTGGTAGAGTTTACTGTTGTTTTAATTATTATGATCAATCCTACAAGTAGCTGATGACAAAACCACAGCGATAAGAAGAGTAGTAAAGATAATGACTCCTAGGGTTATAAGAGATATAAAGCAGTTGCTAAGATAGCTATCTACAAAATCATTTACAGAAATAAGTGTATTAAAAGATTAAAATTAGTATAAAGTTTAACTAGATGATTACTTAAATACTATCGGTACAATAGTAGCTACATGATATGCATAGTATGTTTTTAATTCAAGTTAATTCATCCACAGCGAATTCAACTTGGAAGCGAATATGTAGTTTCCAATAAGTTAGGAGTTTTATATTAAAATTTAGCCAAGTGAAGTTCCAAATGGCGTAAAAAGAGAAGTAATCATTATTAAAACTATGTTTGAAATAATTAAAATATTTAGAATTTAGGTTTGAGATTTACTTGTATCAAATCTTGACATACAATTTTAATCAGGTTTACTTTATTCGTTTAAGCAACCTACTTTTTAAACATATTCTAGTTCATCCTATTAATTTTGTATTTTAGTGTTGTTTTCACAAGTATTTGTGACTTTGCTTAAGGTTAAACCTTGAGCACATATTAAGCATTAATTTTTATCTACTCCAGAGCAAGTCAAGCAAGTTTCATCACAATATTCACATTTATTAGTAGTCTTATTTAAAAATGTACCCTCTTCGCATTTATCACATTTTTTTAAAGTAGGTTATAAAATCAGACCTAAATTACAAGATTTACAATTAGCTTCTAATTCACCATCACAAGATCTGCAATTTTTATGGCATTGAATACACTTGTTTTCTTTAATATAGTATCCATTTTTAGTGTAACAATTATCTGTGCATGTGCTATTACTATTTAATTAATATTTTCAAGATAATTTTTAAATTAAAATTTGAAAAATTTTTAAATTAAACTTTACCTGACTAATAAATACTAAGGTTTACTGCATGATAAGCAGTCAGTGCTATTTGTTCCTTTGCATGTTAGACAAGATGAATGACATTTAAGACATTTGTCTCCATCAATAAAAACTCCATTTTAATTACATGAAACGCATTAGCTACTAAAGTTAGAAGAAGAAAAAAAATAATTATTTTTCGTGCAAAATTAAATATATAAAATTTATAATAAAATTACTCTTCAAATAAATACAACCTTTTAGGACATGATCTACAATCATTTTATGTTGGGCCTGAGCATTTTAAGCAAGTTTAATTACATTACAGACATTATTTTTAAGAAATAAAATATCCATCTTAATCACAAGATGTGCATTTGTTGCTATTTTTAAAATAAATTAAATTAGTTTTATTAATTATTTTTAAGTAAGTAAAGCGAAAATCATTTAATAAAGCCATTTTATATTCATTCTAACAGCTATTTAAATATATAAATGAATTAATTCTCAAAAATTAATAAAGTCATATCATTTTCAAAGAAAGAAATATTTTAAGTAATATGAAAAAATAAGTTTTCAAAATAATTACTCTTATGTTAAGTACTTTTATGGTGCGCATTCTAAACATTTATTATTTTATATTTCATCGCATTTAATGCAAGATTTATCACATTATATACATTTGCCATTTTTAGATTTAAATTGTCCTATTTCTTCACATTTTACACACTCATTGCTTATATTAATTTAAAAAATAGAAGTTATAATTTTTTTTATAAATTAACAAATCTTATCATTACCTTGAATTTAAGTATAAATTTGGTTCACATTTTGTGCAATTATTTTTAGTTCCACTACATTTTAGGCATTAAGGACTACAATCTTCGCAATATTAATCTTGTGAAAATTGTCTATCTTAGTCGCAAGCCACACATTCATTACTTTTAATTAAAAGAAAGAATAAATTTTACCTTCTAAGGAGAAAAATGAAGAAAATTTTAATGAGAATTTAATAGGATTAATAATTTTAATTACTTTTTTGTCAAATATTTTCCATTTTAGCAAGCTGTGCATTTATTTTTCAAACTTCCGTTGCATTAAAGGCAAGATGGATCACATTAGAGACAATATTTTTAAGAAATAAAATATCCATCTTAATCACAAGATATGCATTTGTTTCTATTTTTAAAATAAACTAAATTAATTTTATTAATTATTTCATAGTAAAGCAAATATCATTTAATAAAGTATATTTTATATTCAAACAAACAACTATTTAAATATATGAATGAATGAGTTAATTCCTGATAATTATTAATTTAATAAATTAATTTCATATTCAAACAAAGAAATATTTTAAATAAATGAATAATTAGTTTTCAAAATAATTACTCTTATGTTAAGTACTTTTATGGTGCGCATTCTAAACATTTATTATTTTATATTTCATCGCATTTAATGCAAGATTTATCACATTATATACATTTGCCATTATAAGATTTAAATTATCCTATTTCTTCACATTTTACACACTCATTGCTTATATTAATTTAAAAAATAGAAATTATAAAATATTTTTATTAATAAACAAATCTTATCATTACCTTGAATTTAAGTATAAATTTGCTTCACATTTTGTGCAATTATTTTTAGTTCCACTACATTTTAGGCATTAAGGATTACAATCTTCACAATATTGACCTTGTTAAAATTATCTATCTTAGTCGCAAGCCACACATTCATTACTTTTAATAAAAAGAAAGGATAAATCTAACCTTCCAAGGAGAAAAACGAAGAACATTTTAATGAGAATTAAATAGGAATAATAATTTTTAATTACTTTTTTGTCAAATATTTTCCATTTTAGCAAGCTGTGCAACTATTTTTTAAACCTCCGTTGCATTAAAGGCAAGATGGATCGCATTAAAGACATTTATCTCCAAGGATATATTATTTATCTTATTTACATGAAACACATTCACCACTAAATATTGGTAAAATAAAATTATATAATATGCTCAGTAAATGATAAAAATAAATCATTAAAATAATTACGAATTTAATAAATAACTATCAGTTGGACAGGATATACAATCTATTTTACTTTTTCCTTAACATTTTTTACAAGTTTAATCACATTTATAACAATAGCCCTATTGTTCAAAATATCCATCTTAATCACATGATATGCATTAATTGCTATTTATTTAAAAACGTTCGTTATTTAATATAATCAGTTTTTTACAATTAATGCAAAAACTTTAAAATATTTTAATAACAATAAAAATTTACTCTTCTGTTTTGAGTAAATTATAAGAGCATGTTTCACATTATGTACTTTTTGTACCTGTACATGTTTTACAAGACTAATCGCATTTCATACAGCCTTACAATGTCATAGTATATCCTAATTTACAGGTATTACAATTTTTATTTGATGGTCCTTAGCATCCATTACAAGAAATGTCACAAGCCTAACAAGATTGTCTGCTATTATTAATTAGATAATTTATTAATATTTTTATTAATAATATTAAATAAAGTTTTTTTGATATTTAATTTTAATATTTTTCTTATATATAGTACCCTAGGGTACTGCCCTTTTCAAGGCTACATACACGAGTATTAATAAATAATATTGTACAAAAACAAAAAAATTAAAATTCAAAATCTATTTTAGATTTTTTGTTTACTTATCATTAAAATCAAAAATCAAATATTATATTGAATTTTTTATTTACAATACTTATAAATAAAGTTAAATATTTCACTAATTTTGTTTTGATTTTATTTACTTAAGAAGATGTAAAAAATAATATATATAAGAGTGTTCCAAGTGGATTGCAAGAAAATGAATCGATTTTGAAATAAAAAGCAATTATTACTTTTTTATTAAATTATTAAATATGAGATAACATATTTTAGGGATTGAGTTTTAGAAATTTTTAAAAATAAATATTAAAAAATCCGCGGCATAATCATAAAGCGCAATTAATTACCTTGCATTTTTTAAACTTTATACTTTTTGCTATTTTATTACCTCACAAAAGCTTAATTAGTACCTAATTGATTTTTAAATCTAAAGAAATAGCTTAGTTAGTTAATAGATTTTGTATTTTTTGCAAAGTATTTTGTTTAAAAATATTAAAATAAACCTAATTTGGTTGGATATTTTAAAAATTTACTTTAATAATCTAGTCTATATTTATAATTAAAATAACTTTTTAATCAAAAAATGATTTCATTTTAATTATGAAAGTTTCAAAAGTAAATAAATGTTTGCTTAAAAGTTGAAAAATGTTAATCTGAACATTCATTATTCAGTCTTATGTTCAATTAATGATTAAAATTTGTTTTTACCCCTCCATTAGATAATATTGATCATCATAAATAATACATTAAGATGTATTAATCGCATCATAAATACTACAGTTACTAATACAGATATAACACTCTGTATGATAGAAAATGTCATTATATCAATTAAAATATCTAAATATAAATTAAATTATTTTTATTTAAAAACAAAATAAATAATTTTTTATTACGTACATCCATCAGAACAGCTTAATAATTATCTAAAAGATTTAGCAATCTATTTTATTTTATAAAATTATTTTTATTTAAGTTAAAAATTAAAAAAGTAATTAAATTGAATAAAAATATTTTTTTGTAATTGAAATAAAAATAATACAAATAAAAAAAATCAAAAACCTTTAAATTTTCTTTAAAAATCTATGTTAGTAGCAAAGGTTAAATAAAATACATTTTTTATAATTTTAATATAAATAAAGATCTACTTGTTAATTTATTTCCATATCTCCTTCGATTAAAAATATCATCTGAATGATAATAAAAGCTATTTATTTAAAACCCATTTTTTTTATGTGCAATCAATCTGCCAAAAACTTAGATTTACTTTTTTAGATTATTTTAATTTGTTAATTTTATGAAAAAAAAGGTTTATAGTAATTTGGATCATCTTCTTAATAAAAAAACAAATTAAGTTTTCTTTTAACTTTTAATGCTGTATTAATCGTTTGAACATAATTTGTTTTTAATCACAAAAAATATTGAAATAAAGCACTCAATTTACAATCAAATCATAATTAGATATTTACGCATTACAAAAATTTTATGGTAAATAATCAAGATTGATATTTATTGTATTTATTTAGTTTTTTCTAAAATTTTATTGATAATTTTTTAATAGTCTTTGTTAATAGTATTTTTTCTGCTGTTTAAAATTCTAAAAACTTAAAAATGTATTCACCAAAAAAAATTAATTTTATATCAATCTTACAAATACATACGATGAGGTAAAGAACTTTTTAAATTTTACATACAAAATATTTTTCAAATGAAGAAAAAAATTCATAAAATTGATTATTAACATTAAAGCAATACTAATTAAACCTAACACTAAAAAATACAAAACTTCTCCTAATTAATTTAAATTGATGGTATTTATATGAGAAAATCAGTATCTGTTAACCACAAAAATTAATTAATTAACTAAAAAATATATATAAGCCACAAATAGCATATAAAAATGCATGCTTGAATACACAAATATCCAAAAATTAAATAAATTTGTTAAGTTTAAAATCCTTTTTCATTAATTATCAATTACTTCATATAATTTATACACATACACACTTTTTAATTAATAATCAATCAAAATAAGCTTTACTTTTTTTTAATTTTCCTTATCAATCTAAGAATTAATTTTGGATGTTTCAAAAATAAAATTATTTAAAGCTTACATAATTTAAATATTTTCTTTAAAGTTTATTTCAATGTTCATTCTTTGTTTGAAAACAATTAAAACTAAATAAATATTAATAAATCTTTTGCTTTTTTACATTAAAATGACTAATTCGTAGATTTGTTTTTTTATTATAATTGCTTGAAGAACATTTGAAGTAATTTAATTGAGAAATATTTATTATTTTAGATATTTTTTTATTTTCCATTCAAAATCTTTTCCAATCAATTTTATTTTTTTTCTAATCTAACATTTCAAATATTTAGTTAATATTAGTGTCATTAAATTATTCTATCTATTAAGGTTTAGCGTTATTTATTTCTCTTACTTTTCTTTAAAATAGAACCTGTTAAATATAATTATATAGCCTTTACAAGATCATAAATA
>NW_002476481.1:110121-177869 GCF_000189635.1 Tetrahymena thermophila SB210 | reverse complement strand
TCCAGTTGATTATTTAAACATATTAGGTATAATTGTATACACGTGATATGCATAATAAGTTTTCAGCTCAAATTAGTTCATCCAAAGCGAATAAAGTTTTGAAGCAAATATGTAATTGCCAATAATTTAAGAGTTTTATAAAAAAATCTAGCCAATTGAAGTTCCAAACGGTGTAAATGCAGAAGAAAGGATTAATACCACAATGTTGCAAATATTTAAAACATTTAAAATTTAGGTTTAAGACTCAATGGTATCAATTCTTTACATGCAATCTGAATCTGATTTACTTTATTCATTTAAGCAACCTACTTTTTCGATTTACTCTATTTACTCTTATTAATTTTTAACTGCAGTACTATTTTCACAAGTATTTGTAACTTTACTTAAAGTTAATCCATCAGCACATATTTTGCATTAGTTTTTATTTGTTCCAATGCAGGTTAAACAAGTTTTATCACAATATTCACACTCATTAGTCGATTTATTTAAAAATTATCCTTCTTCGCATTTATCACATTTATTAAAACTAGGCTAAAAGATTAAACCAAAAACGCAAGATAAACAGTTCGTCTCTAATTCTCCTCTACAAATTTTGCAAGTTTTATCACATTCAATACATTTATCGCCTGAGATAAAGTATCCATTCTTTGTATTACAGCTGCTTACGCAAGTACTATTACTATAATGTTAAAATTAGAAATTTGATTTTAGTTCTTTTTAGCTAAATTTTGAAAGTAATTCATTAAATTATAAAAAATTTAGCTAAAATAAAAAAGAAGGTTTTTTAAAATAATGAAGAATTTAATTAGTTTATAACTTATTAATGAAATTTATTTGTTTGTTTAATTGCAAATAGAGCAATCAATAATAATTATTTTAATTAAATTAATCTTTACCTGATTAACAAATACTAACCTTTGCTGCATGATAGACAATCAGTATTTGCAGTTCCTTTGCATGTAAGACAAGAAGAATCACATTTGAAGCACTTGTTTTCACTAATAAAGAATCCATTGGGATCACAAGAAATACATTAATTGCTAAAGTTTGATGAATATATAAATGAATTGCTAAATAATTAAAAATTAAAAAATAAAATTTACTCTTCATATAAATATTTGCCTATTGGACATGTAAGACAATCTTTAGAAGTTGTTCCCTTACACTTCAAACATGTTTGATCGCATTCAAGACATTAATTTTTAGATGATATAAAATATCCATCTTCAGTACAAGATGTGCATTATTTCCTGTAAGTTTAAAAATAAAACAGATTTTTTCTTTCATTAAGCATTTAAAATAAAAAAAGAATTAATTATTTGAAAACATTTTTAGAGCATACAGATAAATTTTTAACAATTTAAATTAAATAAAATTAATTAATTAGCTTCTTTTCAAAAAGATTAAGATCAAAAAAAGTTTTATTGTAAAAATTTAAAAGCTTCACATTATTTTTTTCAGTTAATTAATGAGTATTATTAATTAATAATAAATCTAAACAATTAAGTTAGACTAGAATAATTACTTTAGAGTTAAGTATTTATCATTAGTGCAAGATAAGCAATTAGTATTTTATGTTCCGTCACAGGTTAGACAAGAGGAGTCACATTAAATACATTAAGTTCCAAATTTTGATTGCCCTGGTTGATCGCATGCTACACATTCATTACTTTTATAAATTGAAAAAAATAGTATTTAAACCATTAAATAATTTAAAAAATAAATGCTTCATTTGATTACTTTGAAGATAAGTATAAATTTGGCCCACATTAGGTACAATTAGTTTTATTTATACCATTACATTTTAGACATGAACTATGACAGTTTTTACATTATTTACCTGATATAAATTATCCATCTTAGTCGCATTTTACACATGAATTGCTAATTAAATATAAAATTAATATTTTTATCAAATCAAAAGATAAATTTAAATAAATTAAAAATTAAAATTACTTATTTATCAAATAATATCCTACTAGACAAGTTTTGCAATCTGTAATCTGAGTCCCAGAGCAACTAGCACAATATTAATAACATTATTAGCACTTGTCTCCATTGATAAAGAATCCATCTTAATTACATGAAACACACTAATTTCTAAAAAATTTTTATGATATTAATTATGGTAGTGAAAGAAATAAAAAATTAAATTAAAAAAAAAAGAGAACTTACTTTTCATTAAAGTAAAGCCCTATTTGACACTATATACAATCATTTTCTGTAGTTCCTTTACATTTCATACAAGAGCTATGACATTAAAGGCATTGTGAATTTTTGATAAAAACTCCATTGTCAGTACAAGGTGTGCATTTAGAACTATTTAAAAAAGCATTTCTTAAAATAATTTAATTTAATGTATCAACAAAATTATTTATTTTTGTAAAATTTAAGTTAAATAAATTTTATAAGTCATTAACAGCAAGGTCAAGCTGTATTAATTAATAGTCATTATTTTAAAAATTTAAATTAAAAAACTAATTTAAAGAGAACATTAATAGAACCTTAGCGAAGAAAATACTTATTTATTTATTGATAAATTTTGATTTATTTAAAACGAATAACTTTAAATGATGTAAATTTAATTTCACTAAAAATATTACTCTAAAGTTAAATATTAACCAGCAACACAAGAAATACATCTACTATTTACAAATTCATCACATTAAATACAGGACACATCGCATTAAACACATTTGTTTGAATATATAAATTGTCCGGCTTTATTACATTGAACACACTCATTGCTTAAGTAAATTTTTACAAAAAAAAATAAAAAATAGTTTTTAAAGAATTTAAATAAATTGATGTTAATTATCACATATTTATTTATTTATTCATTCATTAATTATTACTCTCTTGCTTAATTTTTGTTAAGAGTAAATTAATTTTATATAAAGAAGTTCAAATATATTTTTTGTAAATTAATGAATAATTATTTCATTAAAATTTACCCTGGAGTTATGTAATAGCCAAGATAGCATTCTATACACTCTGTAGATTATGTTCCGGTACATCTTTAACAAATATCAAAACACTTGATACATATTTATCCTTTAAAAGAATAACCAGTTTTGCAATTTTAGCAATCACTATTTTTTGGTCCTTTACATCCTAAGCAAGATTAATCACATGGCTAGCAAGTATTATCATCTCTTTTTAAAGGTATTTTTTATTTAAAATGATTTATTATATTTGAAATAAATTTTAATTTATTTATTGATTTTATACGTTTTTAAGTAACGGTCTTGCTTACATGATTTACATTCTTTATTACTAGGGCCACTGCATTCATTACATGTACTATTACATGGCTTACAAGTTTATTAATCCAAATAATACCCAGGATAGCATTGCGTACAATTATCAGCTTCATTATTCTAACATGCACTACAAGAGTTATTACATAGTTAGCATTAACCAGGTTATTTAAATCTATCACTTCCTTGACAATCAGTACATTAGTTTTAAAAAGTAGTTTTGCTTTTATATAATTTTAATTTAAAATTATTTAACTTAGTTTATTATTATTTAAGACCTAAATTATTATTTAATACCGAAATAAAAATAAAATATTTTTGTGCTTTTTTGTTTAAATTAATTATTATTTTTTTATTTATTTATTGGTCTATTTTATGGTATTTGTAGTTAAATTTAATATTACTAGTAAAGTGGTAAGAAATCTTATTTGCATGTAATACAATTATTACTATTACTAATGCAAGTTTAACAGCTAGCATCACATGGCTTACAAGTGTTTGTATTATTAGTTAGACTTTAAATTTTAATAATAATTTTGCTTGTACTCTTTTTAAATAAAAGTTTACTTTTTTTCTAAATAATATCCATCAATGCATTCAGTACACTAAGTACTATCTCCTCCAGAGCAATTTTTACAAGATTAATCACATTATTTACAGGTTTAGTCTTATGCCTAGTAATATCCTTATATACAGTTGGCACAAACTAGACTTTTAAAATATTTAAAGAATATTTTTATTTTTAAGTTAAGAAATAAGATCTAAAGAAAAAAATAAAAATAAATCTGCGTCAAAAATGTAAAATATAATTTTTATGTTAGAAATATTAATTAATTAGGGAATAAATTTTATATTTCTTTATAATTTATTTATAAAATATTAAAATTTTATAATAAGTTGAAATAAATATTTTTCTAAATAAATACTAGGTTTTTTTAAATAAAAACTTAAGCTGGAAAAATTAGATTTTTGAATAATAAATCTATTGAATTAAGAGGATTCAAAAATTATATTAGTTATTTTATCATTCTTGATTTACATTTAAGCAATCATGTTGAAAAAGTATTTCTATTATAATTTTAATAAAATGAATTAATGCTTTGCTTTAAAATCATCTGTCTGTCTTTAGAATATGAAACAATAATAGAAATTTCCATTTTACTTCATTTTCTTTGAAAAAATTTAATTAAAACTAGTGTATGTCTTAAAAAATACTAAAAATAGAATACAATCAAATCAAAAAAAAATTTTTATTGTTTCAAAGTTATTTAATTGTTTTTAAATAGATAAATAAATAAATAAATTAATTAATTATTAATAAGTCATAAGAAATGTAATTTTTATTAACTAAATTAAATATTGAATTGTCTCATTATAGATTTTGGAATCATTAATTAATTTTGTAAATTACGCGTTGTTTGTTGAATATGGACTTAAACAAATTTGACATTCATTTCCGTTTATACAACTCTGACAGTTTTTAATACAAGATTAGCATTAACGAGTTTATCTTTATTGTTAATAAATAAAAAAAATTAACTTTAAAATTATTTTTGATAAAAATAATCAAGATAAATTTGAAAATTGCTATGAAAAATAAAATGAGAATAAATGAATGTATCCTTGAGATGCTTTATGCTATTTATTAAGAATTATAGATTATATTTTTAATTAAGTATTAAATTACAAATCTAAATATTATCCCTGATTGCAAATAATTTATAGCTATCTATAAGAAGTCTATTTATTTTAAATATAAATATAATAAATTAAAATAAAAGAGCTAAATGAAAATTAATAAGCTTGTTTAAATATTTTATTAAAATATTATAGATAAATGCAAATATAAATTCCATTTTCTTATAAGAAATTTAGTAGTTTTAAGAGTATTCAAAATATTTATTGTTAGTAGTTAAATAACTAAGTAAGGAAGTAAGCAAATACTTCAGTGCTCAAAAAAATATATTACAAAGTATATTTTAGATTATAAGAACAGTAAAATACCTTTATTTATGCTATTTATTCTGTTTTTATCATAAATATCATTTCAATGAAGACAAACGCTATCAAAATAAAACCCATTTATTTAATTTATTTTATTAACTTTAATAAACTTTAATGATTAGTTTTTCCTAAATAATCTTTATTATCTTAATCAATCATTTCGAAACAAAATTATTTGCCAATATTTAATGGTTTTTCATTTCAAATCCATCAATAATTCAAAAATAATCAATCTTTTTTCTCATCTAATTTTTTTCACGCAATTATTTTGGATTGCATGTTTTAACCATCAAAAAAATAATGTAAATTAATTAATTATTAATTTGGGAAAGTTTTCAATTTTTTGTATTTTATTTTTTGATAATTAATAACCTCTTATCCAAGTTACATCAATATCATTCAATTATAAGCATTTTCTTTTGAATTAAAACTCATTTGAAAGAATACATATCATGTATGTACTGTCATGCAAGATATTCCTCTTCTATATCAAATTTCTAAATGAAATAAAAAATTGTATTTTTGTAATAGAAGTAAGTGCTCACTCATTTTTTAAAAGAGTTTTAAAAATAAAATAATTTTACGCAGCGAAGGATCAGATTTATAAAATATTGAAAATTTAGATTCGTAATTTTGTTGGATTAGAAAATATTAATGTAAGTTAATTTTAAAGAGAAAAGTCGACTGATAGATACGCTTTCATCAGATTTATTTAATTAATTATATTCTCGAAAAAAATAATTCATCTAATTTAACCATCAAATATCGTTGATCATTAGGTAATAAAACTAGAAGAACTACATTACATGTATTACATAAAATATAAACAAATATTCCTAAAAAATAAAAATTTTAAGATTTAAAAATATCTGTAATACTAGAAATATTTGATATTATATTATTTAAACTATCAGAAGTATTTTCAACTGTTTCACTACTTATGTCAATTACTGTATCTGAAAGTTTCAAATATCCAAAAATTAAATAAATTTGTTAAGTTTAAAATCCTTTTTCATTATTTATCAATTACTTCATATAATATATACACATACGAACTTTTTAATTAATAATCAATCAAAATAAGCTTTAATTTTTTTAATTTTTCTTATCAATGTAAGAAATAATTTTGGATGTTTCAAAAATAAAATTATATAAAGCTTACTTAATTTAAATATTGTCTTTAAAGTTTATTTCAATATTTTTCTTTGTTTGAAAACAATTAAAACTAAATAAATATTAATAGATCTTTTGCTTTTTTTACATTAAAATGACTAATTCGTAGATTTGTTTTTAAATTATAATTTCTTGAAGAATATTTTAAGTAATTTAATTGAGAAATATTTATTATTATAGATATTTTTTTATTTTCCATTCAAAATCTTTTCCAATCAATTTTATTTTTTTTCTAATCTAACATTTCAAATATTTAGTTAATATTAGTGTCATTAAATTATTCTATTTATTAAGTTGTAGTGTTATTTGTTCCTCTTACTTTTCTTTAAAATAGAACCTGTTAAATATAATTATATAGCCTTTACAAGATCATAAATAATTAAGATATCATCATTCCTCCTAATAATCCAAAGCTCAAATACCTAAATACTATTTAAAAAATATTTGAATTATCTAAAATTTTATATATTACTTACTTGATTGCATATTTTGTGATAAACTAGGAACATTCTAAGGATTTAAACCATTGTCTTATGCTAAGATGATACCTATTAGAATAGCTAATACTGTATAGATAATTTCTTATAATACTACAAAATAATTAATTTTTTTTTCTAAAAACGGTTATTTAATAGTGACGTAAACTACAAACAAAACATTCAAAGCAGAGTGAATCCAGCAGCTTAGATGCTATTTATCATCAGTAAATATAAAAATTGATTAGATTACAGTAATAAAAATTTTTTTCCATTCAAATACTATCCAAAAAATTCTAGAAAATTGATCAGATATTTCTATTTTTTGAGTTAAACTATCTATGGAGGCCAAATCATTTGAAGATATTTAATAGAATTTAAATCCAATTTTGATGCTCCACAGGGATTGTAAAATTAAATATACAGGTATCGAAATAGCTATTAAAATCAAGTCTATTTTTTCAAGGTGAAATTGGTATTTTAGTATATAAACAGCGTTAAAAACGAAAAAGCTAGAAGAGATTCTAAAAAAATGGACAAATAGATTCCATTTAATATAGGAATATATTTAATACAGTTTGCTGTTTTAAGAGCTTATCTAAGTATTTCTAAAAATAGCAGATTAAACACTAAAAAAAATTATTATAGTAGCAATTATAATGATTCCTAAAGTTAAAACAGATAAAAAGCAGTTGTTAAAATAGCTATCACTAAAATCATTAATTTGTATAAGAGTATTAAACATTTAAAATGAGAATAGAGTAACTCCAGTTGATTATTTAAACATATTAGGTATAATTGTATACACGTGATATGCATAATAAGTTTTCAGCTCAAATTAGTTCATCCAAAGAGAATAAAGTTTTGAAGCAAAAATGTAATTTCCTATAATTTAAGAGTTTTATAAAAAAATCTAGCCAATTGAAGTTCCAAACGGTGTAAATGCAGAAGAAAGGATTAATACCACAATGTTGCAAATATTTAAAACATTTAAAATTTAGATTTAAGACTCACTGGTATCAATTCTTTACATGCAATCTGAATCTGATTTACTTTATTTATTTAAGCAACCTACTTTTTAGATTTACTTTATTTACTCTTATTAGTTTTTAATTGCAGTACTATTTTCACAAGTATTTGTAACTTTACTTAAAGTTAATCCATCAGCACATATTTTGCATTAGTTTTTATTTGTTCCAATGCAGGTTAGACAAGTTTTATCACAATATTCACACTCATTAGTCGATTTATTTAAAAATTATCCTTCTTCGCATTTATCACATATATTAAAACTAGGCTAAAAGATTAAACCAAAAACGCAAGATAAACAGTTCGTCTCTAATTCTCCACTACAAGTTTTGCAAGTTTTATCACATTGAATACATTTATCGCCTGAGATAAAGTATCCATTCTTTGTATTACAGCTGCTTACGCAAGTACTATTACTATAAAGTTAAAATTAGAAATTTGATTTTAGTTCTTTTTAGCTAAATTTAGAAAGTAATTCATTAAATTATAAAAAATTTAGCTAAAATAAAAAAGAAGTTTTTTTAAAATAATGAAAAAATTAATGAATTTATAACTTATTAATGAAATTTATTTATTTTTTAAATTGTAGATAGAATAATCAATAGTAATTCTTTTAATTAAATTAATTTTTACCTGACTAACAAATACTAACCTTTGCTGCATGATAGACAATCAGTATTTGCAGTTCCTTTGCATGTAAGACAAGAAGAATCACATTTAAAGCACTTATTTTCACTTATAAAGAATCCATTTGGATCACAAGAAATACACTAATTACTAAAGTTTGATGAAAATATAAATGATTTGCTAAACAATGAAAAATTAAAAAATAAAATTTACTCTTCATATAAATATTTGCCTATTGGACATGTAAGACAATCTTTAGAAGTTGTTCCTTTGCATTTCAAACATGTTTTATCGCATTCTTAACATTAATTTTAAGAGGATATAAAATATCCATCATCAGTACAAGATGTGCATTATTTTCTGTATGTTTATAAATAAATAAATAAAATGGATTTTTTCATTAAGCATTTAAAATAAAAGAAGAATTAATTATTTGAAAACATTTTTACAGACAGACGAAGACAATTTTTTTAAAATTTGAATTAAATAAAATTAATTAGCTTCTTTTCAAAATGATTAAGTTCAAAAATAATTTTATTGAAAAAATTTAAAAGCTTCACTTTAATTTTTTGAGTTAATTAATGAGGATAATTAATTAATAATAAATCTAAACAATTAAGTTAGACTAGAATAATTACTTTGGAGTTAAGTATTTATCATTAGTGCAAGATAAGCAATTAGTATTTTATGTTCCATCACAGGTTAGACATGAGGAGTCACATTAAATACATTAAGTTCCAAACTTTGATTGCCCTGGTTGATCGCATGCTACACATTCATTACTTTTATAAATTGAAAAAAAAAGAATTTAAATCATTAAATAATATAAAAAATAAATGCTTCATTTGATTACTTTGAAGACAAGTATAAATTTGACCTACATTAGGTACAATTAGTTTTATTTATATCATTACATTTTAGACATGAACTATGACAGTTTTTACATTATATACCTGATATAAATTATCCATCTTAGTCGCATTTTACACATGAATTGCTAATTAAATATAAAATAAATATTTTTATCAAATCAAAAGATAAATTTAAATAAATTAAAAATTAAAATTACTTATTTATCAAATAATATCCTACTAGACAAGTTTTGCAATCTGTAATCTGAGTCCCAGAGCAACTAGCACAATATTAATAACATTATTAGCACTTGCCTCCATTGATAAATAATCCATCTTAATTACATGAAACACACTAATTTCTAAAAAATTTTATGATATTAATTTTGATAGTGAAATAAATAAAAAATTAAATTTAAAAAAATGTTGAACTTACTTATCATTTAAGTAAAGCCCTATTTGACATTTTATACAATCATTTTCAGTATTTCCTTTACACTTTATACAAGTACTATGACATTAAACACAATATTAATTTTATGAGATAAAAAATCCATTGTCAGTACAAGGTGTGCATTTGAAACTATTTAAAAAATTATTTCTTAATTTAATTTATCAACAAAATTATTTATTTTTGTAAAATGTAAGTTAAATAAATTTAATAAGTCATTAACAGCAAGGTCAAACTGATTAATTAATTAGATTTTAGTCACTATATTAAAAATTTAATTTAAAAAAACTAATTTAAAGAGAATATTAACAGAACCTTAGCCAAGAAAATACTTATTTACTTATTTATTTATTGATAAATTTTGATTTATTTAAAACGAATAACTATAAATTAAAAAAATTTAATTTCACTAAAAATATTACTCTACAGTTAAATATTAACCATCAACACAAGAAGAACAATGACTATTTACAAGTTCATCGCATTTAGTACAGGACACATCGCATTATATACATTTAGTTTAAGATATATATTGTCCGGCTTTATTACATGGAACACACTCATTGCTAAGTAAATTTTTACAAAAAAAATAAAAAATAGTTTTTAAAAAATTTAAATAAATTGATGTAAATTATCGCATATTTATTTATTTATTTATTTATTTATTCATTCATTCATTATTACTTTTAGGATAAATATGAGCCTGTTCTACATTCTGTGCAGTTTGTACTTTATGTTCCATTACATTTTAAACATGTAACATCACATGTTTTGCATGCCTTATCTGAGATAAATTATCCATTTTAATTGCATTCCACGCATTTATTACTAAATTTTGAACAAAAAAAATGTATTTTACTATAAAACATAAACAAAAATGTATTAAAAGATTTAAATTTTTAAAATTACTCATTTGTCAAATATTATCCAGTAGAGCAAGTTTAACAATTTGCTTCGTTTTGTGAGCAAGTCAAGCAGTTTGAAGAACATTTCAAACATTAAATATCTTTTTTATAATATGATTATTCTTCATGGCATGGTGCACAGGTATTTCTTAAATTTTTTTAAATAAGTAAATAAAATTGATAAATTGTAAAATTAATTACCCTAGAAATAAATACAATCCTGTCTCACATGTTAAACAAAAATTTGGTTTGGTTATGCATGTTTAACAAGGTGATTAGCATTGCAAACACTATAATCCACTTCTGTACCATCCATCTAGTTAGCATGAAATACATCTGTTGCTTTATTTTAGTTAAGAGTAATTTAATTTTATGTAAATAAGTTCATATATATTTTTTATAAAATAATGAATAATTATTTCATTAAAATTTACTCTGGAGTTAAGTAAAAGTTACTATAGCATTCTTTACACTCTGTAGATGATGTTCCGGTACATCTTTAACAAGTAATATCACACTTGATACATATTTATTCTTTAAAAGAATAACCAATTTTGCAATTTAAGCAATCACTATTTTTTGGTCCTGTGCATCCTTAGCAAGATTAATCACATGGCCAGCAAGTATGATCAACTCTTTTTAAAGGTATTTTTTATTTAAAATTATTTATTATATTTGAAATAAATTTTAATTTATTTAATGATTTTATACATTTTTAAGTAACTGTCTTGCCTACATGATTTACAATCTGTTTTGCTAGGGCCACTGCATTCATTACATGTACTATCACATGGCTAACAAGTCTAGTGATCCAAATAATACCCAGGATAGCATTGTGTACAATTATCAGCTTCATTATTCTAACATGCACTACAAGAACTATTACATAGTTAGCATTAATTTTTTTATTTAAATCTATCACTTCCTTAACAATAAGTACATTAGTTTAAAAAACTTTAATTACTTTTATATAATTTTAATTAAAAATTATTTAACTTAGTTTATTATTATTTAAGACCTAAAATATTATTTAATACCAAAATAAAAGTAAAATATTATTGCGCTTTTTTGTTTAAATTGATTCTTATTTTTTTATTTATTTATAGGTCTATTTTATGGTATTTATAGTTAAATTTAATATTACTAGTAAAGTGGAAAGTAATTTAAATTGCATTTAATACAATAACTACTAAAACTACTGCAAGTTTAACAGCTAGCATCACATGGCTTACAAGTGTTTGTATTATTAGTTAGACTTTTAATTTTAATAATAATTTTGCTTGTACTCTTTTTAAATAAAAGTTTACTCTTATTGTAAAAAATATCCATCTACGCACTCAGTACACTAAGTACTATCTCCAGAGCAATTTTTACAAGATTAATCACATTATTTACAGGTTTAGTCTTATGCATAGTAATATCCTTATATACAGTTTGCACAAGCTAGACTTTTGAAATATTTAAAGAATATTTTTATTTTTAAGTTAAAAAGTAAGATCTATAGAAAAAAATATAAATAAATCTGCGTCAAAAATGTAAAATATAATTTTTATGTTAGAAATATTAATTAATTAATTAATTAGGGAATAAATTTTACATTTCATTTATAATTTATTTATAAAATATTAAAATTTTATAATAAGTTTAAATAAAGGCTTTTCTAAATAAATACTATGTTTTTTTTTAATGAAAACTTAAGCTGGAAAAATTAGATTTTTTGAATAATAAATCTATTGTTTTAAGAGGATTCAAAAATTATATTAGGTATTTTATCATTCTTGATATATATTTTAGCAATCATGTCGTAAAAGTATTTCTATTATAATTTTAATCAAACTTAATTAATGTTTTGCTTTAAAATCATCTGTCTGTCTTTAGAATATGAAACAATAATAGAAATTTCCATTTTACTTAATTTTCGTTGAAAAATTTTTATTAAAACTCGTGTCTATCTTAAAAAATATTAAAAATGGAATACAATCAAATCAAAAAAAAATTTTATTGTTTCGCATTTCAAAGTTATTTAATTGTTTTTAAATAAATAAATAAATTAATTAATTATTAATAAGTCATAAGAAATGTAATTTTTATTAACTAAATTAAATATTGAATTTTCTCATTATGGATTTTGGAATCATTAATTAACTTTGTAAATTACTCGTTGTTTTTTAAATATGGACTTAAACAAGTTTGACATTCACTTCCGTTTATACAACTCTGACAGTTTTGAATACAAGATTAGCATTAATTAGTTTATCTTTTATTGTTAATAAATAAAAAAAATTACCTTTAAAATTATTTTTTATAAAAACAATTAAGATAAATTTGAAAATTGCTATGAAAAATAAAATGAGAATGAGTGCATCCTTGAGATGCTTTGGGCTATTTATTTAGAATTAAAGACTAGATTTTAATAAAATATAAAATTACGAATCAAAATAATATTGACTGCTACAAGCGTCACATTATTTATCATTTTGACATTTATCACAGTTTGGCATACAAGGTTTGCAAGATGATCTGAAGTGTTTATAAATAAAAAAAATTAACTATAAAATTATTTTTGATATAAATGATAAAAATAATTAATATAAATTTGAAAATTGCTATGAAAAATAAAATGAGAATTAATTTATCCTTGAGATGCTTTATGCTATTTATT
Organism: Tetrahymena thermophila SB210; assembly: GCF_000189635.1. Taxonomy (NCBI): domain Eukaryota; phylum Ciliophora; class Oligohymenophorea; order Hymenostomatida; family Tetrahymenidae; genus Tetrahymena; species Tetrahymena thermophila. The sequence continues at coordinate 164,431 of NW_002476481.1, read as the reverse complement.
TAGAATTATAGACTATATTTTTAATTAAGTATTAAATTACGAATCTAAATATTCTCCGTTTTAGCAATTTGGTTATAGCTATCTAAAAGAAGTCTATTTATATTAAATATAAATATTATAAATTAATATAAAAGAGCTAAATGAAAATTAATAAGCTTGTTTAAATATTTTATTAAAAAATTATAGATAAATAAATGCAAATATAAATTCCATTTTCTTATAAGAAATTTTGTAGTTTTAAGAGTATTCAAAATATTTATTGTTATTAGTTAAATAACAAAGCAAGTAAGCAAGTACTTCAGTGCTCAAAAAAATATATTACAAAGTATATTTTAGATTATAAGAACAGTAAAATACCTTTATTTATGCTATTTACTCTGTTTTTATCATAAATATCATTTCAATGAAGATAAACGCTATCAATATAAAACCCATTTATTTAACTTATTTTATTAACTTTAATAAACTTTAATGATTTGTTTTTCCTAAATAATCTTTATTATCTTAATCAATCTTTTCGAAACAAAATTATTTACCAATATTTAATTTTTTTTCATTTCAAATCCATCTATTATTAAAAAATAATCTTGTTTCTTATCTAATTTTTTCACGCAATTATTTTGTATTGCATATTTTAACCACAAAAAAAAATAATGTAAATTCAATAATTATTAATTTGAGAAAGTTTTCTATTTTTTGTATTTTATTTTATGATAATTAATAACCTCTTATCCAAGTTACATTAATAAGATTAAATTATCAGTATTTTCTTTTGAATTAAAACTCATTTGAAAGAATGCATATCATGTACGTACTGCCATGCAAGATATTCCTCTTATACATCATATTACTAAATGAAATAAAAAATTGTATTTTTGTAATAGAAGTAAGTACTCACTCATTTTTTTAAAGAGTTTTAAAAATAAAATAATTTTACGCAGCGAATTATCAGATTTATAAAATATTGAAAATTTAGATTCTTAATTCTTGGATTAAAAAAATATTAATGTAAGTTTATTTAAAAGAGAAAAGTCGACTGATACGCTTTCATCAGATTTATTTAATTAATTGTAACTCGAAAAAAATAATTCATCTAATTTAATTATCAAATATCGTTGATCATTAGGTAATAAAACTAGAAGAATTACATTTATATATTACATAAAATATTAACAAAAAAAGCTACAAGATAAATCAAATTGTATTTTTTTATTAACTTTTTAAATCAAATTAGATTTTTCTAATTTTTTTATTATTTAATTTAAAAAGTTTATTTTTCGCAGATTAAGATTTTAAAATTGAATAGTTTATAACAAAAAAAGAATAAAATAAATATTTAATTTTTAAAAATAATATTTTATTTTAGAGAAAAGATTTTCTTTATTTTTAATGTTTAAACTTCTTGATTTTAGGTATAATTATTAGGAATTAGAGACAAATATTAATTATGACATATTTAATTCAGATAAAAAAATAGATTATTATTCAATAAATTCATAGATAAAATTAAATTTTGAATTGGATATAACTAAATATAAATTATAATTTTAAATTAAATAAGGATGACTTTTACATTTATTTTTTAATTTAGAAAAGTTTGAGTAGGAAAACAAATTATACCTAAATGTGATTTGTAAATAAAAATATAAATTATTTAGTATTTATAAGTTAGAATAGATAGTCTAATTAATTAATTATTTATAAACAAGGCTCAAAAAATTTCTTTATTGCCATGAGTCAATCCAATCAATTTTTTTGAAAGATGGTTAAGCTGATAAAATTTAATTTATATTTGATTATCTAAAATTGATCATTTTTTATATTGCAAATATAAATATAAGTATTCATGATTTAATTGATTTATTTATATATTGATACAAAATAATTTATTAAATTTTTGGGAATAAATTAATTTTTTGGTTTTAAATCTTTTTTTTATTGATAAAAAAGAAATTCTATTTCATTAATATATAAATTAAATTCTGATCCGAAATATAGAAAAGTTCTAATTTTCAAATACTTATTATATAATTGAAATATTTATTTTTTGCGTTAATTTATAAATTTGAAACCGAAGGAAATAAAACTCATCAAAACAATATGTACCTGTTTTTGATAAAAATGATTTCTTTAAAGTATGATTTTATGAGCAAAAATCTAGCAAAACCCACTTTTCTTTGAATCCTGTTATAAAATTTTGACTAATATTTTGATTAAATTTCCTTATTTTGGCTACTTATAAATTAAATTTTAATAAATAATAAACATTATAAAGCTAAAGAAGAAAATAAAAAAATGCTATAAGAAAATTAAAAATTTGGTTGCTTGTAAACTTTTCTTTAATATTGTCCTTAAAATGTTGTTAATCTTTAATTATAACTAAGTAAAAATAAGTTAAATAAGAAAAAAATTATTGATTTGAGTAATCGATTATCAAGCTGTAAAAGCTTGACTTGTTTAAATCTTAATTTATATTCAAATAAGATAAGAAGTTAAGGATTAGCATTTTTAGGAAATTCTTTTGCAAACTGTCAAAATTTAAAACATTTAAATCTTAACTTGTTTGATAATTATATTGATAAAATAGGAATGATTGGCTTAGGTATCGGGTTAGGAAATAGTTTAAATTTAAAAACTTTACAAATTGATTTAAATTTTATTGGATAATAAGGACTTTCCAATCTATTCAATGGATTACAAAATACTAAGACTCTAACTAATTTAGAATTGCAGATTGTAGGTAGTAAAATTCTTCAGTAAGGAGCAAGTGAAATTGGAAGTGGAATAGGGAGATGTTCTAGCCTTAAAAATATTTCGCTCTATTTAAGATCAAATGAGATCGGTTCTTTGGGTGTCTCAGATTTGTGTTTTGGATTAGGATAAATTATAAATCTAAGTAGTTTAACTCTCTCTTTAAGTTAAAACAACATAGATGATTAAGGAATATTTGGATTATGTAATGGGCTATAACCAATTTAAAACTTAGTGAGCTTAGATATAATTTTAAATAAAAATTAGATAGGCTAGGTTGGCCTATTAAGTATAGGAGAAGGATTTAAACGATTTAAAAATTTAAAAATCTTACAAATAGATTTAAGAGATAACAATATTGTCCATTAGGGAATATAAAATCTATTTAGAGAGCTAAGAAATTATTAAAATTTAGTGAAATTAGAGCTGCTCTTAAACAGGACTAAAATTAATGTGAAAGCTTAAAAAAAATTACTAAATATAATTCATAAATTTAAAAGATTAGTTATCAATAAACTACTTTTTTGATATTTAATTGATTTTATGAAGCAAACATTTTCTAAAAAAAATATTAATAAATATTTTAGATTTAATTAAAATCTAATCAATTAAATCTTTATTAAACAAGTTTGTTTTTTATTTTTAATAATTAAGAAATTTGTTAATTTTTATTTAAGAATTATTTGTTTTTTCTATGTTTTTAAATTTATTTTTGCTTTTTGAATAATTTAAAAAATCATTTTTTTTTAATTAAATTTTTTTTGAAAAAAATTAATTCAACAAAATAAAAATGTTGAATTTATTAAGAAAAAAAATTTTAAATAAAATTTTTAATTTTGCTTTATTTTTGAGAATTTTGTTGATCTACTTCATATTCTATCTCTTATTATTTTAGAATTAGCAGGGTGGCGAAGTGGAATCGCGTTGGGCTCATAACTCAAAGGTCGGAGGATCGAAACCTCTCTCTGCTAAAATTTTTATTTTTTACTTCAGAGATTTTAATAATAAACAAAATATAAATTTTTTTAAGTTGAATAAAGCGTAAATATAATTTGTTATCTTATCAAAGATAATAGAAACGGAGTAAATAGATGAATAAGTAAATATGTATAAACAGTTTAATATTTTTATATAAATTATGCTATGTTTTTATTTCATTCTTAAATCTCATAATTTCTTTAAAACTTTCTATCTGTTTAGATTTTCCTTAGCCATTGTGATTTACTTTAGAAATTGTATTAATATAAAAATTCAAAAAATTAATTTTATTTTTCTTCTTTAGTTTCTTAATATGAAATAGGCTTTACGAGAGATTAGTCATGTTTAATTGAAGATATTTATTATTGGCCTTTTAAATAATAGCAAATCTTTTATATTATATAAAAAAATTGAAAGATTATTGATAACCCTATAAAGCCAATCATAGTAAATAAGTAACCTGTTTGTTTAATAATATAAAAAAATATTTAACATTTAATTTTATTTGTTAATAAATGTTTTTAGTTCTAAAAATATTTACAGTAATGTATAGTTTAAATCAGATTAGATGTCAGATTGGAACTAGTTTCCTGAATGATAATACCAAGGAATATTATCAAGGCAAGATTGACTATTTCTAATGCAATTATCATGATATTTGCTATATATTCTAGGAATGGTCTTTTCCAAATAAGATAAATCAGAAATATAAAATTAAGACCTATTTAAATCCAGCATGTGATTTATGATTTATTTTGATCAAATATAAAAAATGCTTAGAATACAGTGATGATAATCTTTTTCCATTCAAATAATATCCAAAATATCCTTTGAAGTATGTTAGAAACTTCTATTTACTAGATTAAAGTAGAGTATTAGGTTATACTTTAAAATTTAATTTTATCGTACGAATAGCCAATAATTAAACTCCAATATATATAAAGTAGTATATAAATAGCAATAAAAACTGAGCTGAAAACATAGTCAGTGATTGAAGTATTTTTCTTCCAATATAACACAAAAATTGAATCTAGGATTAAAAAACTACCAATTATTCTGAACAGGTTAACAAAAGCATTCCATTTTATAAAATTGTAAATTCTTTAAGCTAAGCTTAGAGTTTACTCTTCTTTGTTATTTGAAATTGTAATTAAGAAAAAGATGAATAAAAAAAGAATACATGTTCCTAGTAGTATCAAAGGTAAAAAGCAGTTAATCAAGAAACTACTCCAAAAGTCATCTATTTTTAGTATAGTGCTTTAATTATTAAATTGAAGCAGCACTTGATTGTCAGATGATAAAAACTTAAATAAATTAGGAATAATAGTAAATAAGTGGTGAGCGTAGCTTGACTTCATTTCATATTAGTTCATTTGTAGTAAAATCAGATATGGACAAAAAATATAATTACCAATAATTTATTAATTTTGAATGAAAGTCCATCCTAAAGTTGAACCAAAATTTGTAAATATTGATGAAATTAGTATTAAAGATATATTGGCTATTGAAAGGATATCAATTATTTGGGTATATAATTGAATATCACTAAATTAATTATTATATTATTAAAGATTTCTTATTTAATTCGTCTTTTATACAGACTCTTATATATCTTCTACTTATTGAATATTTAGATTAGATTCGCAATTATTATTAAATATATTCAAACTATAACCAAATTCACACAATTAGCATAGATTTTATTCTTAATCAGAATAAATCAAGCAATTCTAAATTCTTAATTCACATTAATTAATTTCTTGGTTAAAAAATTAACCTTCCTTGCATTTTTTCAAGCATTATTTTAGTTAAGGTGAAAATACTAAATTATTTGAGCAAATAGTACAGTTTTTTTCTGAAGGACCATCACATTATTCGCAAGAGCTATTGCAAGGTAGACATTCACCAGAGTTTCTTTTTTGTATATTTAAAAAATTTTTAATGGAAAGAATATAAAAGAATAAGGTTACAAAAATTAATTTTAAAATTGTGGCTAAGAGTTTTAAAATGAAGGAAGACAAAATTAAATAAATACTTATTGGAGTAATAACCCTTGTCGCACTCTTTACATAATCCAGATTAAAAACACAATTTACAATTTTTAATTACTACTTTGCAGATTTAATTTCCCTCTTATTATTCACTTTCATTTTAAAGTTACCTCAATTATTAATATTAATTCAGGCTATAGTTTGTTCCAATTAAATTAAATTCTGGCTATTTAATAAAAATAATTTATTAAAGTTTCATTTGGCAGAATTAAGTAAAAATAGATTTTATAAATTTTAAATTGTTATAAATAATAAAAAATATATGAAAAACGCACACATTCAAATAGTTTAAAAGCTTTTATATGATTTTGATTAGAAATAATAGAAATTTTTTGTATATATGAATGGGTTGAAATCATTAATTCAACCTTTTTGTAATAATATCTATTGTGATAATTGCCTAATTAGCTAACTGATAAAGTAGTTCAAAAATTTGTTTTACTCTCGATAATTTTAAATATAAAAATTAAGGAAAATGTGAGAAAATTAGTAGAAAAATATTTTATTTTTTCCAGATTATTATCATACTTTTATTGCTTTTCGATATTATTTAAAAGCAGAGATTAATCCGCAAGTGTTTATTTATTTATATTAATATAATGGAAGAACGTTAGAATTATTATTGAAAAATTGTTTAAGCTTAAAGCGTTTTTAAAATTTTTGGTTATTTTACTGGCTATACCTTTGGATTTTCCCCTCTTGTTAAAGCAATAAATATTAGAATAAACCATATCATAGCTTTTATCTGAGATCAAAATGAATTTAAATTGGTAAACGTTTTTATTTTTAACTTTTGTAAATCTATTTGTTAGAAAATTTTTACGAAATTATATTTTTTATAAATATTTTCGTATTTAGTCTTTACGCTTAACTTCAATTTTTCTTTTTGGGCAGCTAGCTAGAGATCTAATAAGAAATACTAAATAAATATATTTACTAACTCTCCAACTAATCTGGTAAAACTTTCTATTTTAATTATTAATTTTATTTGTTACTCTTATTAATTAAAAAAGATTATTAAAAAAATACACAATCACCCATGAGTAATAATAATAAGAAGAAATCTAAACATTAAAAACGCTATAATCGATAATCTAAAAGTATAGAGCATTTTTGTCTAAATAATTATCTCATTTAACATAATCAAGAAATCAAATTATTGTGCTATGAGCTAAACTATTCAAATTTTCATCAGTGTTTATTAAATTATACAAAAAAATTTCTATTAAATATCATTTATTATTAATAAAAACCTAATTTAAAAGATGCAATAATAAACAACCATTTTTAATAATAACGAGAAGAAAACTAACTTTAAAAAAAATAAATTTAAAATGCGTTCTGAATTTATCTTTTCCTAATATATTCTGCTTCAAAAAAATGTATTAGTGAGTTTAAGAAAAAGTAAATCCAAGTAAAAATTGTAAAGTTTTCATCGCTTTTGAAAAGTCATAACAATTTGAACTATTAATTTGAGAATAGTAAACTTACTTCTGGTTGAATTTGATTAAAATTTTATTGCTAATTTATAATTGATCATCAAATTTAAATAACTAAGTAAATTCATTCTCAATCATAATCATCGACCAAAAAATAATCAGAGTTTTTATCATATTAAATTCTTTTAAAAGAATTATTTTCTTATGGATACACAAACCAAATTAATTATTTTTACTATTTTGTTACAATTCAAAAAAAAAAAACAACGCTAATATCAAAAACTTTAAAAGTCTAAAAATTACATTTGATCTTGCTATATAAGAAGCTAGAAAGATTCAGTAAATAATAGGTTCAAAATAAATGAATAAGTACTAAAAATTTATTTTTACCCAAAAGATATTTGCAAATAACTATGAAATAAGAGATTAATTAACTAAAATATTCCCATTCATGAACAAGAAAAAACTAGATTTAATAAAGTCTCTAACATTAAATGTATATATTTAATTATTTATTTATTCTTTGCTCAGATATTTATTTTATTAGCTTTCTTAAGCTTTTTCAAATTAGATTAACTTTTGTAATTTTGTTTTTTTACTTAAGCTAAATCAATCAGTATTGGAAATAATTATAAATTAAGATTTAATGATACATTTAATCATATAAATTTAATTATCTTCAGTTCATTGGTCTGTAGGATTTAGAATTTGTATTAATAGCAACAAAACAAAATTATGATTATTAATAGAGAGAATGTATTTTAGTCCTATTTTAATGATGAATGAAAGTTAAGTTTTTTGATATTTGACTAAAATTAAATATTATTAATACATATTATTTAAACTTATTACAAATTAATATCTAATTTCTTAATTTATTTAACACATTTTTAAATAATAAATTTATTTTACAATAACTAAAATCATATTTTATTTACAATGTATTAAAAACGATTTTGTTGATCTACTTCGTATTCTTGGCATTATTATTTTAGAATTAGCAGGGTGGCGAAGTGGAATCGCGTTGGGCTCATAACTCAAAGGGCGGAGGATCGAAGCCTCTCTCTGCTAAAATTTTTTAAAAAAGAAATTATGATTTTTATATTAAAAATATAATTCAACAAATTAAAATGTTTTTTAATCTTCTTTCATATAAAATAGCATAAAAATTTAAAAAAATTTATTATCAAACATTAAAATAATAGATCGCAGAATATTTTTAACTTGAATTAGAAATTAAGAAATCATTTAATTAATCTAAATTTTACATTCATTTTTTGAATAGAATATATTATTTCACTTATAGATTAGTACTTACTAAAATTGAATTTACTTAAAATTTATTTGATAAATATTAAAGTTAGCTAGTTGCTTTAAGTAATGTAAATATGTAACAAAAATAACAAAAATTAAAATATTTCAATATATATTCCAATCTTGGTTAAAACGTAATTTCTTATCTGTTTAAACTCTCTTTTACCAGTAATTTCTACTTTAAAAATTGTATTAATATAGAAATTCGTAAATTTAATCTTGCTTTTCTTCGTTTGTTTCCTAAACAGTTAAACATAATTCTTGCTTTTTTTATCCTTAAGCTGTTTATTAATTTTTTTTAAGGCTATTAACTATTTTTTGTATTATGTAGAAGGTTTAAAATATTATTGACAATGAAATAAATCCTATCATTGTATATCTGTAACCTGTTTATTTAAATATTAATTAGAAATTAAGAAAAAATGTTTTATGAAATATTTTCAAAATTAATTAACTAACTATTACAGTCATGCATTGTTTATGTCAAATAATTGGATGGTAATTAAGCTGTCTAAAGATTATTTTCTTTAGTTATTATGCCAAGAAAAATAATCAAAGCTATATTAATTGTCTCTAAAGAAATTATCATAATATTAACTAGATTGTATAGGAAAGGCCTTTTCCATATTAAATAAATCAAAAAAATTGTATTAATTCCAACATGAATCCAACAAGTAATTTATGACTTGTTTTAATCTAGAACAAAAAACGCTTAAAATATCGAGATAATTAGTTTTTTCCATTCAAATAAAATCCAAAATATCCTTGAAATTCTATTTGATACGTCTATTTATTATACTAGAGTTTAGTATTGGGCGATATCTTCAAATTTTATTTTTTCATATTAATATCCTATGATATAGCTCCAGTATGTGAGTAACGCTATATAAAAAATCATAAATATTACACTGAAAATGTAGTCAGTTATAGAGGTGTTATTTTTCTAATATAATACAAACACCGAATCAAACATTAAAAAACATCCAATTATTCTCAGCAGATAAACAAAAATATTCCACTTAATAAAATTGTAAATTTTTTAAAGTAAGCTTAGGGTCAAATCTAAATCCTTAGTTTTATAAAAGAGTGAAAATATAAACAAAAGAAGAATAGATATTCCGAGCAAGATAAAAGATAAAAAGCAGTTGATCAACAAACTGCTCCAGAAGTCATCTATTTTAAGTATTGTATTATAATGGTTGAATTCAAGTAAAACTTGATTGTCAGATGATAAAAATTAAAATTTGTTAGGTATAATGGTAAATATATGATGAGCGTAGCTAGATTTCAATTCAAATTAGTTCATTTATACTAAAATTAGATTAGGAGTAAATATGTAATTACCAATTATTTATTAATTTTGAATAAAAATCCACCCAATAATTGATCCATAGTTTGTGAATATAGAGAAAATAACTATGAATGAAATGTTAATTATAGAGATAACATCTATTATATTATTGAATAGTTATCTGTTATTAAATAAGCTTTAGCTGTTCATTTAATATTGTTGAAGTTATCTTTTCAATTTTTCATTTTACATTCCTTGCTTTATATACTTATTCATTTAATTTTTCTAGTTATTTGATTAGCTTATACTACACGAAATTTATAAAGGAATTAGACAATCAATATTAGAAGTAAAGCACTTATTAGTTAGACTTATTATTTTTAAAATAAATTAATGTAAAAGCAAACATTAAATTCTAAAAGACTTATTTAGTCTTTTTTAATAGAACATTTATAAAAAAAAATAAATGGTAAAAATAATAAATAGCGATAAGATTAAAATTTTACTTTTTAGTGATTTAATATCTTTCTAATATTTTACAAAATCTTCTTAAATAATCTTGTTTACAGTCTTAAAGTTTTCTCTAATATTTTCCAACTTCTTATTTCTGAAATTAATTTGATGATAATCTAAGTTTTCCTTGATATAAGTTGTTGTTATTATCTCTTCTAGAATCTAAATCACCCTATATTTTTATCAATAAATTTTAAGAAAAAAATACAAATTAGATCAAATTATCTTCTATGGTTTAAAATAGATAAAAAATTAGACAAAAAATTATGATAAACAACAAACAATCAAATTCTAAATAGAAAATCAAAAAATTGAAAAGTTATTCATCTAAAAAATTTGATTGAATTTGCTTTGATTTCTATTCCATCTTTTTTTTTTTAAAAGTTGATTTTCACAATTAATTTTTGCTTTTGCGAAATTATTTATTTATGTAGCTGAATTCGAATAAAATCATATTTAAAAGTTCGCAATAATATAATAAAAAATTAAAATGATGATAGTTAAAGTGAAAATATAATAAATAAATAATATATTGATGTTATCATGATTATTATAAGATATTTTTTATAAAAAGATTAATGTAATTAAAATAAATAAATATAAATTATGAAATTAATTTAAATTTACCATTTCTTTCTCTCCATTTAATAAAGTAAAGAGCATGAGAAATACAAAAAATTGACTAATAAAGTTCATTTTTTTAATTTTATTTCAAGTAATAAGTAAGTGACTTTGTATCAAATCTGTTTTTTGTTACCTCTATTTTAAAAATTAATTGAAATTAAATTATTATCAGATTTATGAATACACTTTATTTGTATTTCTTTCAATTTTCTTTCCAAAAATAAAAGGTCTAAATGAATTTAAATAATTATAAATATTTGACGTATTATATTATTGAATAGCGAAATATCCTAATTAACTTAATCAATTCTATTTTTATAATTTAATTTATTTCTAATCTATGAAAATTGATAGAAAGTAAGTAACTAATTAGTAAATGGGCATTTTCTGTAAAATAAAATTAATGCTAGTAAATATCTTTAAATAATACATTTTAGTTATATTCAAAAAAGTAAAATTTTTTTATTTGATATCATTAATAAAATAAAATTTTTGTCAATTACTTACTTAATTACTTGAGGATTACTCATTCTTTTTTTATTGGGCCCAAACTGTCAATATACTATAAATCAATTTGCTTGAATAAGATTTATTAAATTTAAAAGATTATTTATTTATTTTCTATCTTTTATAATCAAATTTTACATGATTTCTAATGTTAAATTTATACGAGAATATTTTTAATTTCAAAAAATAAATTTTATCTCTTGTTTGTTTTCTTCATCATAAAATTAAATCTTTGATTAAAAATTTTATACCCTAAATCCTCATTAAATAACACTAGTAAAAACAAAATTTTAATCAATCTTTTTGAGTTGGTGTTTTTTAATGAGAGATTTAATCATTAATAATTTTTTTAGCAAAAATTAATTGGTTGATTTCCCTTTCTTTCAAATTTGTATATCTAATTAATATCACTTTTTTGTTACTTTTTTACCTCAATATTAGCAAAATATTACAGTTTATTTATAAAACATATTATTTTTTATAAAAAAGTCATTAAATAAATAGTTAAAAATATTATTTTATTTTTTTTTCAAATTCTATTAAAAACCCAAAAAATTAAATTCGAAAAACATTTAATTTAATAATTTTATAAATTAATATGACAACTAATTAAAAATAAATTTTAATAAAAACTAAATATTGAGTTAATTTACTAAACATATTACCAAAAATATTATATTTTATATCTTTAAACTAATGTTAAAATTTTCTTTCATATTGTATAGCCTAGTTAATTATTTTATGATTAGCAGGGTGGCGAAGTGGAATCGCGTTGGGCTCATAACTCAAAGGTCGGAGGATCGAAACCTCTCTCTGCTAAATTTTTTTATATAGGAATTTTGAGTGAAATAATAATAATCAAACTATTCATTTAACATTTGATGAAGATAACTTAAATTTACTTTAGGGTTTTCTAAATTTCATTGCTTTATACTTATAAGTTTTCTAGTAAATAAATTTTTATTAATAGAGTTTTGATATTTAAATTGATTTTAGTTATACTGTTTCAAAGCTTCTTCCAAACATTAATCTGAGACAAAACTTTTTTGTCTTGAAGAAATAACTAAAGATTGCTATTTTGAAATGTATGTTTTACTTTTCCTTAATTTTAGATATATCTTTAATCTCTAAAGCATCAATATGATTGTTGTAATTGAATAGAAAGCAGCAAATACTATCATAGCTATTATAATAACTAAAAATATCAAAATTACTTAAATTTAAATAATAAAATAAAAAATTACTTTTTGCAAGATACTGATTATTTAGATAATATTAAGTTTATATATCAGAATATTACCCTGATATGATAACTCCAATCATGATCAATTTAATATTGTAAATAAAATCTAAAGCACTTATTATGAAATTTTAATTTTTAAATTGAAGTGGTCTTATAATAATCATATATAAGCAAAAAGCTATAGAAACTGATAAACCTACCCATGATGCAACAGAAGAATTATTATTTTCAAACAAATTTTTTGATAGAAATATAGCTGTTATACATTTTCTAGCTTCTAAGACTATCCAATAGCATCTAGTTTAACATGAGGAATCTAATACACCATTAACTAAGGAATCAAAACAAAGCTTTTCTTTCATAATGAGTTTTTCCCATTAATATACTACAATAAATGTCCAAAATAGATTCAAAATAATGTAAAATAAGATATATCCTATTGAAAAAATTGTATCAAATAAAGATTTATCACTTCTAAATAATTAATAAATAGAATTGAAAAGCAAATAACTAGAAAATAGCTGTTATAACTATATAAGTTTGTTCCATTTTAATTATCTCTGCAAATTTAGCATTAGGTCTTTATTAAAGTGTTAACAAATAATAATAACAATAACAATCAAGAATAAGCATAGAAATGTAAGCAGTATCAGGTACAAACAATTATCAAAAATAGATTTATAAAAGTTGTTTAAGGTAATCATCTCGCTTTGATTGTTTAAATTATGTAAAACTTAAGAGATTGTTACAAAATTAGGGACTAACGTAAAAATGTTGTAAGAATAGCTTATTCTGAAATGCATTTAATTTAACCATTAAGGAATCAGTTTTTAAGAAAAGACATTAAATCCTAATATTTGCTATGTCTAAATGTAGTAAGTGCTAAATGATCTTAACGAACTAACAAAAATAACTGAACATAAAGATAACATCAATCCAGCAGCTGATGTATATAAGTATATTTTGTACGTAAATTTACTAAATTCTAGCTATTCTTCACATTTTTATGTAAGATTTTTATTTTATATTTCAGAACACTCAAAGCCATTTTTAAAATAATATTATAATTCTTCTGATTAGTATTAATCTAAAGTAATACATTCAAATGATATCTTGCTTTTAACGAGCTAATTTTTACAGATTATACATTAATTGCTTGACGGGCCGTAACAAGTTTCACAAATGGAGAAACAACTTTGACAGTTATTTTAATTGTCTAAATATTATTGATCTTAGCATGATGTACATTTTAGGCTAGAAACTGAGAGATATAAATTACTTTTACAAATAATGCAATCTGTGTCTGTTGGACCTTTGCAAGTGAAACAAGTTTAATCACACGCCAAACATTCATTATTATCTGATAAATAATGTCCAACTCCACAATCTTTAACACAAATCTATGAATTGTTAAGTAACTTATATCCACTTTTGCATTAGAAACAACGTTGCTATTAATCACAAAAGCTGCAATTTTCAACAGAGCATTTTATACATTATTGATTTTATTTGACATAACCATCTAAACAAGTTTAACAAGAGAAATTATCCTAGCATAATTTGCAACCACTCGGACATTATTCACTTGTCAGACACAAGTTATCGTAAAGATTATAGCCTTTCAAGCACTGAGTGCAAGTTTAAGAATCATTACATTATGCACAATTTTATAAACATTTTTAACATGAATTTTTATCTAAGAAGTAACCATCGAAGCAAGATGGGCAAATTAAATTTTCATTACATGTAGAACAAAATTCTATACATTTAAAACAAGAAGATTTACTTGATAATAAATATCCTTGTAAACAAGTTATACATAAAGTAGAACTTGAGCATGTCTAACAATTGTTAATACATTTTGTGCATTTTCTAGATAAGGTATCAAAAAAATATCCTGATTGGCATTACGAACAAGTTTATGAATCTTAGCATTAAGTGCAGTTAGGTTAACATTATTAACATAAATTTCCTTAATTTAAAAAATAGCCATCAGAACAAGCAGAACAATATGATAAACTTGTACACTTTGAACATGAGCTATCACATTTTTAGCACTAACCTTAGTTTAAGAAATAGCCATCTTTACAAGAAGTGCAAATTTAACTAGATGTGCATTAAGTGCACTTATCATTACATAATATACAAGAATTTCCTTATAAATAATATCCAGATAAACAACTCAAGCAATAAGTAGAGCTTGAGCACGTCTAACAATTATTAGTACATTTTTAGCAGTTTTAATTGTCTAAAAAATAGCCTTCTTAACACTTCTAGCAGGATTATAAATTTTGACATTATATACAGTTTAGCTAACATTTAGAACATTTATTATTTGCGTCTAAAAAATATTCACTTTAACAAGAGGAGCAAGAAGATGAGCTTGTACATTTTGTACAGGTTGGATCACACTAATTACATTAATTATTATTAAGAAAATAACCGTCTGAGCAAGATTAACAATTTGTATTTGAAGTACATGAAGTGCAAATACTGTCACACTATTGACAAGTAGTTCCAGATAAAAAATATCCAAATGAGCATGAACTGCAACTTGAACTTGAGGAACATTTTAGACATGGGCTCACACATCTCATACATTATGAGCCAGAAATATAATAACCATCTTAGCAAGTTTAGCATTCACTTGCACTTGTACAAGTTAGGCAAGGAGATTGGCAATTGGTGCAAGTATTTCCATTCAAATAATACTAACTATAACAAGCTGTGCAGATAGTAGAACTTGTGCATTCTTTACATGGATCAGAACATTTAACACATTAAAATTCTAAAGTTGTTGAACTAATTTATAATTTTACAATAAATCATTTCTAAATTAATTTATCAAAAAAATTTTACTTACTTAATTATTTATTTGAAATAATTATTGTTGCAATCGCAGCTTGAACTAATTTATTTGATAATTATTAAATAAATGCGAAACAATTTATTTAGTAAAAAATTACTTATTCCAGCTTGAGTTATTAGGACATAAAACACATAAATTAGAATTCGATCTTTTATAAGTTAAAAACAATTAAATATTTTTGAAAAAAATTTATAATTTACAAGTAATATCCTGAAGCACAAGTATTACATTTAGTAAAATTATCACATTAAGTGCAATTAGAAGAACAAGGAGAGCATTATTAGTTCCTTTAAAGAAAAAATAAATTAATTAATTATTTATAAAGCAAATTATTTTATTTACTAATAAAAAGTCCCTTAAGGGCAAGAGCTGCATTAGTTACTTTATTTAAAAAATAAATTATTAAAAAATTAAAAAGAAAATAAAAAAAAATAAATTACTTAGAAAATATTTAGTTTTAGTTACATGTTTAGCATTCTCCTCTGTTTTATAATAAAAATATAAATTAAAGGTTGATAAAGGAATAAGCTAATATGAAAATTAATTACTATTAATTCACATAACTATTATTTTGTTAACACACCAGATAATCCATTGACATAAATAAATAGATATTCTCATTATTATTTTATTCTATTACAATTTAAGTTCTTTTCTATTAATTTTTATTATAAATTTTATTGTTTTTTTAACAAAATAATTAAATGAATACTTCTTTGTAAAATCTTTAACTATAGTTGAAAGCATGACTAGGTAAATATTATTTAGGAAGCTTACTTTTAAATTTATAACTAATAGATTAAGAACTTTTAGATAGACTATAAATACTTTGATCAACAATGAAATAATTCTTTTTTTATTTGAAAAAATTAAAATAATTTTAAATAAAAATAAAGTAATTTACTTAAAACACAATAGGCTGGTTTTATGGTTAATTTTAACAAGGAATAGTGCTTTGAATATAAGGCAGTTTATCTGTTTAGTAAAACCACCATACAGATTAGCCTGTGATAACCCAACACATAGCAACTAGCCTTGTCTGAATTAAATAATTAATAATTAATTTGAAACTATATGATGATGTAAATTTACTTATGGATCTAAGTTCATGATATCAGAGTAGGAAGTGTTAATTGATTTTTATGGATTTTATTAAGTTATTGTAAGAGGATTTAGGGTGAGGTCTAAATTAAATAAATATATCAAATCTAAAAAACAATTTCCTAAAAATATGCTATTTTATTTCTTAAAATATTTTTAAAATCTAAATAATCAATCTATTTTGAAAAAAATTTTTACATCAACTATAAAAAGTTAAGTATTTAGACAATTATTTGGGTTCTGATATTTCACCCCATTCAAGAAAAAATAGAAAGAATTTCCAATCTAAAAATCTTAAATATCATCTTTAATGTAATATTTATCTAAACTATTCATATTTTGAATTGCAGAATCTATCAATAAAGAAAATGTTGTGCTATAATCATATAATGAGGTACCGTCCTATTTAGTAGCTATTCTAACATACAAATTATTCTTTTATTCAAAAAAAATATGAGGAATTATCATCTGAAAATTAAAAAAAAATTACTGATTAGAAATAGTTTGTTTTTAATCCTTAACTAGTCAACATAGAAAGAGGGTTTCCGCAAGTGTAAGTTTATTGATCTTAAAATGATTCCAGATTGTTAATGTCAATCAAATAATAATTTTATTAAGAAGGAATGAAGTAATAGAGTTGGTTAGAAAACTAATTTCATAAAAATAATCAACTTAATAAATAAATTCTTTTTTTTAAATTTACTTCAAGCAATTGATCATCTTTGCTCTAATTCATCAAATCACAGGCCTATAATATAATAGTTTTGGTAATGAATCCATCAGAGTTGAGTTTCCAGTATTAGTATTAGCTTGCATCTTTATTAATCACTATTAATGCGTTTCTTTACTGTTAAAAATGATTTTAAGAATACTCTTAAAATAAATAGAGTAAATTACTTGATAATATTGCCAATATTGGTCAATAGTAATTTATTATTGGCATGAAAATTGGAGATAAAAGCAAAAGCAAATTAATGAATAGATTAATCTGATCATTTTGAGTAGAAATTTTATGTAATATTTAATTTTTGATTATTTATTTATTTAATTTTGTCAATCCTTGGGTGGCACAATAATCATATTTATGACGATATTAATTTATTAGTTAAGCAAATTAGTGATCAATAATTAACCATTAGATTATCTGATAGTTTCAATTAATTAAATCATAAATTTCTTCAAACTAAATAACATAAATACTAATAAATGAAAATATTTTCTAAATAGAGCTTAAATTATAAAGATTTTCTGCGAAATATGTTTAAAAAATTTTAATTGTTTATTAAATAATTGTTTTAGGTACGTAATAATTTTACAAATTTATAATTTATTAATGAAACTAGTGTCAGTGAGTGAATCAGAAAGTTACGCCTTTAGCAATCTAATTGAGTATTTAAGAATGAGTAACCTTCATAATTGGATTACTATTAATTACAAAAAATGTATTCAAGTCAACATATATTTAATCGTTATTAAAAAATTATGTTTTTTTTATAATAAAATAATAAATTAATTAATTAATAATTAATTTCCCATTAACTTTTTTATAAATTAAACCACATTACTCGATAAATTAATAGATTTCATTAGAACCTTAATCCTATAAATTTTATGAAGGAAATATCAATTTATTTCTTATTAATGTTTTAATTTTATTAAATTTAATATCCAAGTTAGATTGTGCTACTTTTTTAAGCCATTACTATCAAAAACAAAAAATTATTTAATAATATTTTATTTTTGTTTTAGTCAGCTATGAAATCTAATTTACTATAATTTATACCTAGTTTATATAATTAATAAATAAATGGTAATGAATCTATCTGAGTTGAGTTCCCAATATTAGTATTAGCTAGCATCTTTATTAATCACTATTAAAATAAATATAGTAACTTACTTGAAAATATTGTCATTATTATCCTATAGTGATTTATTATTGGCATGAAAACTTGAGATAAAAGCAAAAGCAAATTAATAAATAGATTAATTTGTTCATTTTGGTAGAAAATTTATGTAATATTTAATTTTTGATTATTTATTTACTAATTTATCTTTTGGTTGTAAATCTTTGGTTGACATAATAATCATATTTATGATGATATTAATTTATTAATTCAGCAAATTAGTGATCAATAATTAACCATCAGATTATGTGATCGTTTCAAATTATTGATTTTATGAACTAAATCATAAATTTCTTCAAATTAAATAATATAAATTATAATAAATGAAAGTTTTTTTCTAAATTGAGCTTACATTATAAAGATTTTAAGCGAAATGTGTTTAAAAAATTTTAATTGTTTAATAAATAATTGTTTTAGGTATGTAATAATTTTACAAATTTATAATTTATTTATAAAACTAGTGTCAGTGAGTGAATCATAAAGTTAAAAATTTAACAATCTAATTTAGTATTTAAGAATGAGTAACCTTCATAATTAGATCACTATTAATTACAAAAAAATGTATTGAAGTCAACATATATTTAATCATTCATTCTATTATTAAAAATTTATGTTTGTTTTTATAATAAAAGAATTAATTAATAATTAATTACCATTAACTTTTTAATTGAGGGAAATAACATTACTCAAAAAATTAATAGATTTCATTAGTACCTTAATCCTATAAATCTTATGAAGGAAATAGCAATTTATTTATTATTAATGTCTTAATTTTATTAAATTTAATATCAAAGTTAGATTGTGCCCTTTTTTAAGTCATTACCATTCAAAACTAAATTATTTTATTATGTTTTATTTTTGTTTTAGTCATAAATGAAATCTAATTTCCTAAAATGTATACCTAGTTTATATAATCAATAAATGCTTTCCATTAAAAATAAAAACATTAATATCCAAACGAAGTAACACTGTATGACTTAATGAAGTTTTTTATTTAGTTGAAAGAGAGAGATAATATTTTCTTTTTTATAAACAAAAAATAGCTCGTATTTATTCAATAAATAATGAATTAATTTACCTTTAGTTTTGTAATTACTTAAAATTAATACCATTAATTACACATAAATCTGAAATTATCTTTATATTTTATTTTTAATATTCCTAAAATTATAAATTCAATACACATTTAGCATAAATTTGTAAAGTAAATAATATATTTTTGAAATTAATCACAATAGTAATTACAATTGAAGTAAATAAAATTAAAAAATATTCAGTTTTTATTAAAAATAAAATTTTTAATATATGAAAGTTGATGATATTTTAACTACTAAACAAATTTTTATAAAAATCATTTAGTTTTTTTTTTATGTGGCTAGCCTTTGAGTTATTTTAAATTTAAGTATGCATTGTATAAAAAAATGAAAGAAACGTAAAAACACCACTTAAATAATGCAAATAAAAATAGATGTAAACTTAATATAATTAATTTCTTTAAATATTCTGATTACATTTGCTAATTAACTTCATTTAAAAAGCTTAATTAAAAATTTACATATATAAAAACCTATTATTTTAAATAAGAATAATTAATCATGATTTTTTAATAATTTAATTAAGTAAGCATTGTATAAAAAAATGAAAGAAACATAAAAACACCACTTAAATAATGCAAATAAAAATAGATGTAAACTTAATATAATTAATTTCTTTAAATATTCTGATTACATTTGCTAATTAACTTCATTTAAAAAGCTTAATTAAAAATTTACATATATAAAAACCTATTATTTTAAATAAGAATAATTAATCATGATTTTTTAATAATTTAATATTTATCTAACATTAAATGAGTATTAATTATGTTAATATATAAAAATAAATATCTTTAAATTATTTATTACTTTGTACTTTGTTAAAGAGAGGCATCAAAAAATCTAATAATTCTACTTTATTACTTCATAAAAAAATATAAATTTTTACTTGCATTTAATTTTCTCAAAATCTTTTACTACAATAACAAAAATATAGCTAGCTTTTAAAATAGAATTAAATGCCTATTTAATTTTTGATAGGCTACACTAATGAATATTTAATTAAAATATTTTCAAGTAATTCCTAATTATTAACATGTTTTTAAAACTATTATTAACATTTAAGTAAGAAATTTATATTTAATAAATATAAAATTATGGAAAATCGCTCAGATAATCTTAATCCTATCTATCTAAGTTTATGATAAGTTCCTTTAAGTAATAATTTAATCTGCTACCTAATAGAAGGAGTTGAAATGAATGGCAAATAAAAGAAGTCAATAGAAAACTTAAAAATTTAATAATAGATAAATTGTCAATTAATAATCTTTATTTGGTTAAAAAAAGCAGGTAACACAAATATTCCCATCCATTAAGAAGAAAACAACTAGATTTAGTAAAGTCTCTAAGATTAAATGTATTTATTTATTTTCTCTTTGCTAAGATATATATTTATTATATTAAATTTCTTAAGCTTTTTTAGATTAGATTATTTTTTATCATTTTTTAGTTTTCACTAAAGCTAAATCAGTCATTATTGGAAATAATTTCTAAATTAAGATTTAATAATTTTTTTAACACTCAAATATATTTATGTCCCTTTAATTTATGATGAATAAAATTAAGTTTGTTTGATATTTGACTAAATTTTAAATATTAATAATAAATATTAAAAAAACTTATTACAAATTAGTATCGAATTTCTTAATTTGCTTAACACATTTTTAAATAATAAATTTATTTTACATTAGCTAATTTTATATTTTATTTACAATATCCGTTTATAACTATTTTGTTGATCTACTTCGTATTCTATCTCTTATTATTTTAGAATTAGCAGGGTGGCGAAGTGGAATCGCGTTGGGCTCATAACTCAAAGGTCGGAGGATCGAAACCTCTCTCTGCTAAATTTTTTTTTTTAAGAGTTTGCGATTTTTATATTAAAATTATAATTTAACAAAACTAAAATGTTTTTTAATCTTCCTTCTTGTAAAATAGCATAAAAATTAATTAAAAAAGTTATTATCAATCATTAAAACCAGAGATCTCAGAATATTTTTAATTTGAATGAGAAAATTAGAAATTATTGAAATATTCAAAATTTTACATAGTTACTTTAAGAAAAAGTTATTCATCTAAAAATTTTATTGATTTTGCATTGATATTTCTTTTTCAATGTTTTTTCATGTTTTTAAAATAAGTTGAATTTCGCAGCATTGATTTTTAGTTGATTGCTATTTAAAATATATAAAATAAGGAAATTTAAATTTACCATTCTCTCTCCGTTTAATAAAGTAAACAACATGAGAAATAAAAAAAATTTAGTAAGAAAGTTCATCTTTTTAAATTTAGTGTTAAGTAAAAATGACTATCTATATATCTATCTATCTATCTATCTATCTATCTAATGTGTTTTTGGTTACCTCTTTTTTAAAATTAATTGAAATATATTTATTATTAGATTTATGAATAAGCTCTAATTTTATTTCTTACAATTTTCTTTCGAAAAATAAAAAATCTATGAATTTAAATAATAAAAATTAGACGAATTATATTCTTTTATTGCGAAGTATCTCAATTTAATGAATTTTATTTTATAATGATCATTTTAAAAAAATAATATTTATACAAATAAGAAAAAGGTTAGTATTACTTTTTATTTTATTTTAGACATTCTTAGCTAAAATGATTAGTTATTTATTTGAACTTTTTTGAAGTATGTAATTAACATTTCGTCAATTGAATTCTTATTAGATCTTTTTAAGATTATAAAATTAAACTTTTAATCATATATTAATTTTTCTACATAATTTTTAAAGTTTTTAAAAAATTAATTCATTAAATTAATGTTTAAATGAATGTACTCTAAATCCTCATTAATTAAGAGCCGCATAAATTAAGGGCTGAATAAGATTTATTAAATTTAAATTAAAAATAAAGTTTAATAAAAATAAATATTGAGTTAATTACTTACTAAACACATTACAATAAATATTATATTTTATATCTTTCAAATAATATTAAAATATTCTTTCATATTGTATAACTAGTTAATTATTTTATGATTAGCAGTGGCGAAGTGGAATCGCGCGCGTTTGGCTCATAACTCAAAGGTCGGAAGATAGAAACCTCTCTCTGCTAATTTTTTTAAAATTGGTATTATAAGTGAAATAAGAAGAATCAAACTATTCATTTAACATTTGATAAAGATAACTTAAATTTCAATTAGAGCTTTCTAGTTTTCATTGCTTTATATTTATTAGTTTTCTAGTAAATGAATTTTTATTCAGAGAGTTTTGAAATTTAAATTAATTTTAGTTGTACTGTTTCAAAGCTTTTTCCAGACATTAATCTGAGACAAAGCTTTTTTGGCTTGCAGAAATATCTAAAGATTGCTAATTTGTAGTTTTTTAAATGTGTGTTTTACTTTTCCTTAATTTTAGATATATCTTTAATCTTTAAAGGATCAATATAATTGCAGTTATTGAATAGAAAGAAGTAAATACTATCATAGCTATTATAATAACTAAAAATATCAAATTTACTTAAATTTAAATAAAAAAATAAAAATTTACTTTTTGCAAGAGACTAATTATTTAGATAATATTAAGTTTATATGTCAGAATATTTTCCTGATATGATAACTCCAATCATGATCAATATAATATTATAAACAAAGTCTAAAACACTTATGATAAAATTTTAACTTTTCGATTGAAGTGGTCTTGTAATAATCATATATAAGCAAAAAACTATAGAAACTGATAAACTTACCCATGAAGCAATAGAAGAATTATTATTTTCAAATAAATATTTTGATAAAAATACAACTGTTATACATTTTCTAGCTTCCAATACTATCCAAAAGCATCTAGTTTAACATGAAGATTCTAATACACCGTTAACTAAGGAATCAAAGCAAAGTTTTTCTTTCATAAACAGCTTTTCCCATTTGTATAATACAATAAATATCTAAAATATATGCAAAATAATGTAAAATAAGATATATCCTATTGATAAAATTGTATCCAATTAAGATTTATCATTTCTAAATAATTAATAAATGGAATTGAAAAGCAAATAACTAGAAAACAGCTGTTATAACACTATAAGTTTGTTCCATTTTAATTATCTCTGCAAATTTAGCATTAGGCCTTTATTAAAGAGTTGACAAATAGTAATAATAATAATCAAGAGTAAGCATAGAAATGTAAGCAGCATCTGATACAAACAATTATCAAAAATAGATTTATAAAAGTCGTTTAAGGTAATTGTTTCATTTTGTTGTTTAAATTATGTTATATTTAAGAGATTGTTACAAAATTAGGGGTTAAAGTAAAAATGTTATAAGAATAGCTTATTTTGAAATGCATTTAGTTTAACCATTAAGGAATCAGTTTTTATGAAAAGATATAAAATCCTAACATTTGCTAAGTCTAAATGTAATAAATGCTAACTGATCTTATCGAATTAACAAAAATTATTGAACACAAAGATAACATCAATCCAGCAGCTGATGTATATAAGTATATTTTGTACGTAAATTTACTAAATTCTAGTTATTCTTCACATTTTTATGTCAGATTTTTACTTGATATTTCAGAACACTCAAAGCCATTTTAAAAATAATATTATAATGATTCTGAATATTATTAATCTAAAGTAATACATTCAGATGATATATTGCTTATAACTAGCTAATTTTTACAGCTTGTACATTATTTGCTTGATGGGCCGTTACAAGTCTCACAAATGGAGAAACAACTTTAACAATTATTTTAATTGTCTAAATATTATTGGTCTTGGCATTATGTACATTTTAAGCTGGAAGATGAGAGATATAAATTACTTTTGCAAGTTATGCAATCTGTGTCTGTTGGACCTTTGCAAGTGAAACAAGTTTAATCACACGCCAAACATTCATTATTATCTGATAAATAATGTCCAACTCCACAATCTTTAACACAAATCTATGAATTGTTAAGTAACTTATATCCACTTTTGCATTAGAAACAACGTTGCTATTAATCACAAAGGTTGCAATTTTCAACAGAGCATCTTATACATTATTGATTTTATTTGACATAACCATCTAAACAAGTTTAACAAGAGTTATTATCCTAGCATAATTTGCAACCACTCGGACATTAATCACTTGTCAGACACATGTTATCGTAAAGATTATAGCCTTTCAAGCACTGAGTGCAAGATTAAGAATCATTACATTATGCGCAATTTTATAAACATTTTTAACATGAATTTTTATCTAAGAAGTAACCATCGATGCAAGATGGGCAAATTAAATTTTCATTACATGTAGAACAAAATTCTATACATTTAAAACAAGAAGATTTACTTGATAATAAATATCCTTGTAAACAAGTTATACATTAAGTAGAACTTGAGCATGTCTAGCAATTGTTAATACATTTTGTGCATTTTCTAGATAAGGTATCCAAAAAATATCCTGATTGGCATTACGAACAAGTTTATGAATCTTAGCATTAAGTGCAGTTGGGTTAACATTATTAACATAAATTTACTGAATTTAAAAAGTAGCTATCAGAACAAGCAGAACAATATTTTTAACTTGTACACTTTGAACATGAGCTATCGCAATTTTAGCACTATCCTTAGTTTAAGAAATAGCCATCTTTACAAGAAGAGCAGCTTTAACCAGATGTACATTAGGTGCAATTAACATTACATAATATGCAAGTATTTCCTTATAAATAGTATCCAGATAAACAACTCAAGCAATAAGTTGAGCTTGAGCACGTCTAACAATTATTAGTACATTTTTAGCAGTTTTAATTGTCTAAAAAATAACCTTATTAGCACTATTAGCAAGATTATGAATTTTAACATTTAATACAGTTTAGCTAACATTTAGAGCATTTATTATTTGTGTCTAAAAAATATTAATCTTAACAAGATAAGCATGAAGATAAGCTTGTACATTTTGTACAAGTTTAATCACATTAAGTACAAGAATTATTATTACTAAGGAAGTATCCGTCTGAACAAGATTAACAATTTGTATTTGAAGTACATGAAGTGCAAAAACTACTACACTGTTGGCAAGTAGTCCCAGATAAAAAATATCCATATAAGCATGAACTGCAACTTGAAATCGAGGAACATTTTAGACATGGGCTTACACAGCTCATACATTAAGAGCCAGAAATATAGTAACCATCTTAGCAAGTTTGGCATTCATTTGCACTTGTACAAGTTAGGCAAGGAGGTATACATTTGGTGCAAGTACTTCCATTCAAATAATAACTTTAACTCTAACAAGATGTACAGATAGTAGAACTTGTACAATCTTTACAGGGATCAGAACATTAAACACATTAAAATTCTAAAGTTGTTGAGCTAATTTATAATTTTACAATAAATCATTCTAAATTAATTTATCAATAAAATTTTACTTAATTATTTATTTGAAATAATTACTATTGCAAACACAGTCTGAACTAATTTATTTGATAATTAAATAAATAAATCTGAATCAATTTATTTAATTAAAATTTACTTAATCTAGCTTGAGTTATCAGGACATCCTAATTTAACACATTAAGAAGAATTAGATCTTTTTTAAGTTCAAAACAAATAAATTTTTTATTTTTAATTTATAATTTACAAGTAATATCCTGAAGCACAAGTATTACATTTAGTAAAACTATCACATTAAGTGCAATTAGAAGAGCAAGGAGAGCATTATTAGTTCCTTTTAAAGTAAAAAAATAAATAAATTATTTATGAAGCAAATTAATTCTATTTACTAATAAAAAGTCCCATTCGGGCAAGAGCTACATTAGTTGCTTTATTTAAAAAATAAATTATTAAAAAGTTAAAAAGAAAATAAACAAACAAATTACTTCGAAAATATTTAGTTTTAGTTACAAGTTTAGCATGCTCCACTGTTTTATAATAAAAATAATAATTAAAAATCGTTATAAAACTAAGCAAATAAGAAGATTAATTACTACTAATTCACATAACTATTATTTTAGTTACATACCAGATAATCCATTGACATAAATAAATAGATATTCCCATTATTATTTTATTCTATTACAATTTAAGTTCTTTTCTATTAATTTTTGTTATAAATTTTATAGTTTTTTAACAAAATAATTAAATGAATACTTCTTTGTAAAATCTTTAACTATAGTTGTAAGCATGGCTTGGTAAATATTATTTAGATAGCTAACCACTATTTGAAAAAGTAAAAGAAGAAGAACTTTTAGATACACTATAAATTTGTTTATCAACTATGAAATAATTCTTTTTTATATTTGAAAAATTAAAATATTTCATAAATAAAAATAAAGTAATTTACTTAAAATACTATAGGCTGATTTTATGGTTAATTTTAACAAGGAATTGAGCTCATTTAAAGAGTAGTCAGTATATTTGTTTAGTAAAACCACCATACATAATTGCCTGAGATAGCCCAACATATAGCAACTAATCTTGTCTGAATTTAAATATTTAATAATAAATTTGAAGTTATATAATAATTTAAATTTACCTATTGATCTAAAATTACAATATCAGAGTAGGAAGTGTTAATTGAAGGTTATGGATATTATTAAATTAATGTAAGAGGATTATCGTTCAGGTTTACATTAAATAAATACATCATATTTGGCAAACAACTTCCTAAAAATGCGCTATTTTATTTCTTAAAATGTATTTTAAAATTTAAATAATTAATCTATTTTTAAAGAAATTTTTACATCCACAATAAAAAGCTAAGTATTTAGGCATCCATTTGGGTTCTTATATTAAACTCCATTCAAGAAAAAGTAGAAATAATTATCTATCTAAAAATCTTAAATATCATCTTTAATAGAATATTTATTTATATTTTTCATATTTTGAATATCAAAATCTGTCAATAAAGAAAATGTTGTGCTAGAATCATATAATGAAGTACCGTCCTATTTAGTAACTATTCTAATGTACAAATTATTCTTTTATTCAAAAAAATATGAGGAAAATTATTTTATGAAAATTAAAAAGTAAATTACTGATTAGAAATAGTTTGTTTATAATCCTTAACTAGTCAACATAGGAAGAGGGTTCCCACAAGTGTAAGTTTATTGATCCTAAAGCGATTCCAGATTGTTAATGTCAATCAAATAATAATTTTATTAGGAAGGAATGAAGTAAAAGAGTTGGTTAGAAAACTAATTTCATAAAAATAATCAACTTAATAAATAAATAAATTCTTATTTAAAAATTTACTTCAAGCAATTGATCATCTTTGTTCTAAATCATCAAATCACAAGCCTATAAAATAATAGTTTTGGTAATAAATCCATCTGAGTTGAGCTTCCAGTATTAGTATTAGCTAGCATCTTTATTAACCACTATTAGCGCATTTCTTTACTGTTAAAATGATTTTAAGAAATCACTTAAAATAAATATAGTAAATTACTTGATAATATTGCCAATATTGGCCAATAGTAATTTATTATTGGCATGAAATCTGGAGATAAAAGCAAAAGAAAATTAATGAATAGATTAATCTGCTCATTTTGAGTAGAAAATTGATGTAATATTTAATTTTTGATTATTTATTTATTTATCTTTTGGTTGTGAATCCTCGTTTGACATAATATTAATAATATTTATGATGATATTAATTTAATAATTCAGCCAATTAGTGATCAATAATTAACCATTAGATTATCTGATAGTTTCAATTATTGATTTTATGAATTAATTCTTAAATTTCTTCAAAATAAAAATATAAATTATAATAAATGAAAATATTTTTCTAAATAGAGCTTAAATTATCAAGATTTTAAGCAAAATACGTTCAAAAAATTTTAATTGTTTATGAAATAATTGTTTTAAGTTTGTAAAAATTTTACAAACTTATAATTTATTGATAAAACAAGATTCAGAATGGTAAAGTTAAAAATTTGACAATCAAATTGAGTAATTTGAGAATGAATAACCTTTATAATTAGATTACTACTTATTACAATGAAATTTATTCAATTCAACATATATTTAATCATTCATTCTATTATTAAAAATTTAAGTTTGTTTTTATAATAATAAAAGAATTAATTAATATTTCATCAACTTTTTAATATTGTTAAACCACATTACTAGATAAATATATAGATTTCATTAAAAGAACTTTATGAAGGAAATAACAATTTATTTCTTAGTAATGTCTTAATTTTATTAAATTTAATATCAAAGTTAGTTTGTACTTCTTTTTTAAGCCGTTACCAATAAAAAATAAATTATTTTATAATATTTTATTTTTGTTTTAGTTAGATATGAAATCTAATTTACTAAAATTAATACCTAAATACTTTATATAATCAATAAATGCTTTCCATTAAAAATAAAAGCATTTATATCCAATCGAAGTAACACTATATGACTGAATAAATTTCTTTTTTTATATGAAAGAGAGAGATATTATTTTCTTTTTTATAAACAAAAAATAGCTCATATTTATTCAATGATGTATTAATTAATTTACCTTTTGTTTTGTAATTAATTAAAATTCATGCCATTAATTACAC
Source organism: Tetrahymena thermophila SB210 (assembly GCF_000189635.1). Taxonomy (NCBI): domain Eukaryota; phylum Ciliophora; class Oligohymenophorea; order Hymenostomatida; family Tetrahymenidae; genus Tetrahymena; species Tetrahymena thermophila. The sequence continues at coordinate 135,249 of NW_002476481.1, read as the reverse complement.
ATAAATCTGATGAAATCTTTCTTGTTTTTTTTTTTTATTATTCTTAAAATTTATAATCTAAAAATGTTTAGCATATATATTAGTAAAATAATATATATTTTGATACAAATCACAATAGTTATTGCAATTAAGGTAAGTATAATTAAAAAGTATGCAGTTTTTACTAAATATATTAATGTAAAAACAAATAGCCTTGATATGACAGTACCTAAGGGTACTATACATACATATATATATAATAATAATATTTTGATTAAAATATTAAAGAGATTATCAAATATAATATCTTTTATTTCTTTAAACTAATATTACTTTCATATTATAGAGCATAACTAATTATTTTATGATTAGCAGGGTGGCGAAGTGGAATCGCGTTGGGCTCATAACTCAAAGGTCGGAGGATCGAAACCTCTCTCTGCTAAATTTTTTAAATAAGTTTTGAGAATGATAAATAAGTAAAGACAATCAAACTATTCGTCAATAATTAGATAAAGATAATTTTAAATCATTAGAGTTTCCTAATTTTAATTGCTTTATTTTTATAATTTTTCTAGTAAATAAATACATCAACAATAATCAGACAAACTATTTTGAAATTTAAATTAGTTTTTGTTGTACTATTTCTATATATCTATCTATCCTTAATTTTAGATATATCTTTAATCTGTAATGGATCAATAAAATTATAGTTATTGAATAGAAAGCAGTGAATACTATCATAGCTATTATTATAACTAAAATATCAAAATCAGTTAAATTTAAATAAATAAAAAACAGATTAAAAATTACTTAATTTTTGTAAGAGTGATTATTTAGATAATATTAAATTTATATATTATAATATTTTTCTGTTATGATAACTCCAATCATTATCAATATAATGTTATAATAATTGTCTAAGTCTTAATTATGAAATTTTAACTTTTTAATTGGAATAGTCTTATAATAATCATACATAAGCAAAAAACTGCAGTTGGTTGGGTTAGAATTACTTGCATAAATTTAAAAAATAGAAATTATAGCACACAGAGAATGATGATAAAATTAAACATTTTGTAAATGAGTTATCTCATTTAAAGCACTAATCTAATCTGGTTTAAAAAAATAATCGTCTTTATAAAGAACAAATTTAACTAAATGTACATTACGTACAATAATTACTACACTATATGCAATAATTTCCTTATAAATTAAATTAATTAAAATAGTTTTTTATTCTTTTTGTTAGATAATTAAATATTATGAAAATATTTAATCGAACTTACAAAGATATAAATCAAACAATCAAAGAATTAAGTATTCTTTAATCTATTTAACCATATTCATTTTAGTATAACATTTTTTCAAAAAAGTTGCATAGATTTTAGATGAGCTCTTCCTGTGAATTTTCTTGTTTGATCTACAAATTAATATGATTTCTCTCGTTTTGTTGTTAATTTTGATTATCTATAAATTTAAAATAATTTATTTTTCAGAAAAATATATTTAAAAATAATATATTTATTTACCAATTGAGTATCCTATCAGTTAAATTGCAGCATACTACTCTACTGATAGTAATATTCTTAATGCTTTTTTGATAAATTAAATATCTTTATAAATTTCATAAATATTTAGCGATCTGTCAAAAAGGTCTTTAATTTCAGAAAACTTCATCCCTTCTCTTTTAAAAAATATATTTCAATTAAAATCTTGTGTTAAAACAAAAATATTTTACTAATTTTCTAAGTTTTTTTTCAATTTATTTATGTTGATATTTTTCTTTTATAACTCAATGAAAGTTTTAATGATATTTTTATCTACTTATCTTGGTTAATTTTACTAATCATATCTATTTTCAATAATCTTACTCATCTAAATATTTTTATTAAAGCTTCTTTTTAAATCGTTTAATGGAAATGGTAATAATTTGTGTGTAGGATTTATATTTTATTTATCATGTTGAATACTTTTATTAGTTGTATTGTCTTATTTTTTTATTGAATTTTAGAGTAATAAATTATTAATAAGAGGAGATACATCTTATTCTATTATTGTGTTTTGCTAAAATAAATCTTTTGTTGTTTCATTACTTGGAGTTAATTATAATTTTGAGAATTGCATTTAATATTTTAAAAATGAATTTTTATTTATTTTATCTATTTAAATAGAATTCATTTATTGTAGTTAATAGTCCCTAATCCCATTTTATTCGTCTATTTCAATCATATCACAATCTAATTATTATTCTTTATCTATTTTTATATCTTCTTTAGAATTTTACTCGATTTAGAAATTATTTTATTTCGATTTTAGAAAGGAAATAAAATTTTAAAATTACATTATGTTCTTTTAAATTTCATTATTTTTATTTGCATTACTTTATTCTAAATCTTGTGAAATTTACATTTTTGCTTATATTTAAGACTAGCTAAAAAATTCTTTAAAGAAAGATTAGTAGAACTAATCATAAATAATTCTTTTACTAAAATACCTACTCAGCAAGCCAGCTCCCATAAGAATAGCAAATGTGCTATTAAATATTGAAAGAACTTCTAAAATACTTACATATTGAATTTAGGCATACTAGACTTATTCATCTAAAACAATGTTTAATTAAAGGAGAGCATAAATATTTGTTAATTACTTTAGAGTTTCGCGATCAAAACTTCTTTACTGTTAATTTGCATAATCTATGATTGAGGAATAAGTTTATGTATTTTATTAAAAAATTCCTTATTTTACATCTGTTTATAGCTTAGTACTCATTTAATTTGCATAAACCATAAAATTAGTTTGCAAATTTGTATAGTACCTTTTATATCTTTCTTCCATTTTTTCTGAAGTAGTGTTAAATTAAGATACCTTCATCTTTATTTCAAACTACTAGTTTTTGTCATTAATAAGATCATTTATTTCTTTATCAGAAGCACAGTTAGTAGGTACAGTTTTCTTAAAGAAATCTGTATCAGTACATTTATAAACAACTATGATTAGTTCAGAGGTATAATTGGAATAATCATTTTAAACTAGCTGATAACCTTAGGATTTAGAAAAATCTATACACTTATAATTCTTCAATTTTTGAGATTAGCACTGAATAATATCTAGCATAATATACAAAGGATCTAACTATCCAACTTTAGATACTAAAAATGCAGGCATAAAAGTTAAATATTACTTCCCAGTTTGTTATTCAAGCATAGATAGTGTTCCATTTAATCCTTGTAAATCGAATCCAAAATAATCATTTTATAGCATGTATTCAATTTTATCCTCAGAGATGAAACTTTGAAGTTTATATTTTGGATCTATTTTATTTTGCGAGTAGCTCTACATTAGATAAATAAAATAATATAACGAAATTCCAATAATTATAATCGAAATAAGTCCTCCCTTCCATGTTTTTTTCCTATTTTACTGTTTTTTTTCAAGATAAAAAGAAAATTCACTTGCGAATAAGTCAAATTTCTCCAAAAACATTTCTTTTATTTATATTTCTTTTGTCTTATTCTTTTGGTTATATATTTATTCAATTTGTTTAATTATTAATACTAATATGAAATACAATTCATTCTTACTTGATATTTAATAAATATAAGTTGATGAATAATAAATAAATAATTTAATAGCTCAGATAAGCTTAATCCTATCTAACTTTTATGATAAGTTCCTCTAGCAAGTAACAATTTAATCCTCTATCTAACTTGAAATTATAGGTGAATAAAAAGAAATCAGTAGAAAACTTTTAAAAAGTTAACATTAATTGTCTATTATAAATAATCATTATTTTTTTTTTTAAATAGATCCTAAAACATACAATAACCAATAATCAATCTATATTATATAATAAGTTTTCACTAAAAACAGAGAACTCTTTTAATTCTATTTAAGTAAGAATAATAAATGAGAAAAATGCATTAGGCATGGTGGTTAAATAAAATATAACTTGAATTTGGTGTAAATAAAATACAATATATGAGTTATATTCAAATTGCGAGTTAGAAATAAGTTAATTAATTTGCTACAATTTAAATTTCAGAGTAATTATTGACTAATTTCGTGATGAACAGAATATCAATATTTAATTCATATCTAATGATTTGTTGAATAATTAATTTGTTTGTAATATCTTAGATAAATTAGATGAGTATGAATATATTAAATAAATTGTTTTAAAAAACCTAGAAAAATATTTAGGTATTATTTATAAAAATATTCTGATAATAAGTGATAAAAAATTGTAAAGAATTTTTGGTTAAGAATCAAATTAACATTTTAATTTAAGAATTTTTAGGTTTACTTTTTATTGAAAGTAAAATTTCTTCTTTCTTTTTTAATAAACTAAGAAATAAATTGGTATGAATGAAAAAGCTCCTTAATGATTCTTCATTCAAACTAGCTGAAGAGAATATTAAAATTTTAATTAATTAATTATTTATTAAAATATGTACTTTGATATCAATGATGTAGAATATTTTTTTTATCATTTATTTTTACTCAAATAAAAAAAATTAAATAAAAGAATTACAAAAGAAAGAAAAAATTGTATTAAATTAAGAAAAGAAATAAATTCTTTCAAATATATTTATTATTTTTGGATATTTTATAGTTTCTTTTATGAATTTATGTGATATTTTCTATGATAATAACAAATAATAATTTAATAAATGTTGTTATTGACTTATTAAGATTAAATTTATTTACATGATACTAAATTCGTCTTTTGATATTCATAAACAAAAAATTTTAAAATCAGAATACAAATTTAAAATGAGAAGAATTAAGCAAATAAATAAATTTAATTTTATACATCAACTAAAAATTTTATAAAAAAAATTAATGTTAATTAATATCTATTTACTAACTTAAAAAAGAATGATTATATTAGGACTTATTTGCTTTATTTAAGCAATAAAAATACATTTATGCAATCAAATTTACACTAACTCAGATCGAGCAGAAGCAGGAAATGTATAAATTATACATGATCCCAATTTAATGAATGAAATGGCAGATGGTTATATGGAATATACAATTAATCATAAAAAGTAGTATACATAAATTCCTTAAGTATTTATTGGAATTAGCACTTTAGATTATTTAACTCAAACAAATTATATTTCTTATTAATTTACTGTTCAAGAAGTAAATATTGACAAAACAATAATAAGAATATATAAATTTGGTGATACTAAAATATATGTAAATTTTTTTTATTACTAAATTATATAAGATCAATCCATAGCTATAACAACTAATAAGTTTAATCTAGATCATGGAAACCAATATTTAATGAAATTCTAACTGCCTATGGATTAAAATAAGTAGAGAAACTCTAAATGCACACTTTTAGGATTTAATTCTACTAATTCAAATAATGCTTTAAGAGAAATAGGAGTTAGTATATCAGCTGCTAGCGATTCAGATTATTATATTATTTAGGTTATAACTTCTGAAACAAATTATATTCAAGAAATACTTGTAAATTGTATAGAATTTTATACAGATAGTTAAAATGAACAATATTCTATGATAGCTAATTTGGATGAATCAGATTTTAAAGATATTACTTCTTCAAACAAAATTAATTGGATATAGCATATCAACAATAATTTTTAGAATAACCAACCAGAAATATTTGTAGGAATTAAAGGTATGACCAACAATCATTAAGAAACTATAGCAGTAAGATTGTATATAAATTAGCTAGATTATGCTAATTATTAGCAAAATATGTAAGTATAAACTAATATTGATAGTCTTACTCCAAAGTTAAGTTTACTTTTATTTAATTATCAAATGTAGAATTGTAAAATGAGTTAATCTATAAATACAATAAATCATTCAGATGAAAAAAAATGCGTTTCTTAATGTCCAGAAAAATATTATATGGCTATATTCTAAGACACAAATGTATGCAGGAAATGCATCTAAGGTTGCTTAATTTGTAATGGTGATGATCAGTGCTAAATTTGTTAATTAGGATATATTTTGACCTCATAAAATTAATGTTAATAGTGTTAATCTCCAACAAAATATTATTTTTAAAATTAGTGTTTCGAAAAATAGCCTGATTTCTCATTTTGCGATTAAAATAATATCTGCTAAAAATGTTTAAATTAGAAATGCTTGTACTGTGATTTAACTTTACAAAAATGCCTACGATGTACATAATCATTATATCAGTATCAAGGTTATTGTTATAATTTAAAGCCATAAAATACATTTTGTGTCTAAAAAGGTAATTTTTTAATTTGTAAATTTTAAATAAAATCAAAATATTTTATAAATCAGGTTTTTGAGGGGAAATTTAATATTCATCTAATGCTTTTTAGTATTATTAATTCAGTAGGAATTTCTTAATAGGGAATTAATTTCTTAATATCTAAAAAAAATAATTTACTGTTTTAAATTAAATTAAATATTCAAATATCTTTCTAAAAAATACTACTAATTTATTATCTTTAAAAAGAAATAATTATGGAAAAATAAAAATTATTTCAAAGGAAAAATCTGACATTTAAATAAAAAAATAAATTTACTAACAAAGTATGTCAATATGTTTTAATTAATTATTAATTAATTATGCTGTTAAAATTATATTTTAAAATTTAGATAACTTGCCAGAATTATAAAGAATTTACATATTTTTAAAAATTATTTACTTAATAAAAGAACTAGTAGAATTTCATTAATCACTTTAAAAAACAAAATATAATTTATCATCTTTATAATGAAATAATTATGAAAAGTAAACTTATATCAAAGGAAAAATCTGACACAAAAATAAAAAAATAAATTTACAAACTAATTATGCGAAATTGTTTTAATTATTTTGTTAAAATTTTATTTAAAAATTTAGATAACTTGCCAGAATTATAAAGAATTTACATATTTAAAAAAATTATTTACTAAATAAAAGAACTAGTAGAATTTGATTAATCGCTTTTAAAAACAAAATATAATTTATCAAAAATTGGTCTTTGGACAATCTTTCGAATTGTATAAAATAATAATTGTTTGTCTATATTTTTTTATTGTAATATGGAAAACAGCTAATTTTTTTCTATTTTATTTAGATTTTAAATGAAAAATAACAATACAATTACTGCTAAATAAGCTTTAAATAATGCAAGGTATTATTTAGGTAAATTTTAGACCATTTAGATTGGTCCATTTCATGTATGTGATGAGCTTCTAGATTTTAATTATATAAATAGATAAGGGAAAAATCAAAAAAACTATTGAAGATATTTACTAATATCTATTTTTAGCGATGTAGAGGATATTTAATCCAGCAAATATTAATTTACTAGGATATCATATCAAAACCAAGTAGTTGAAAAAAAAATGCTAGTATATTTTAAAAATTTATTAGAAAGGTTTTCTTCTTGAATCTTCTTAATTACTAATGTAAGAATCAAATTTTACAGAGCATGTAAAGAATACACTTTTTTGTTACTTTTTATAAAAAGTAAATATATATTTTAGAAGCATTCTTAACCATAAATAGTAATAATATATTTGTAGCAAACAAATTAATAAATCAATTAATTAATTATAAAAATTTACAAAAATGAGATACTTATTCTTAATAATCTTAGCTGCTTTAGCCTGCAATATTTAAGCATAATCATATAATATTGAGCAAGAATTATAAAGTTGCGTAATTTCAAATTGCAATAGTGATTATGTATGCATTTAGGGTGTCGGTGCAATAGTAACTTGTGTTGAAGACTAGTGCAAAGGTTCAAAGGATATATCATGTTATTAAAACTACAACACATGCTTAAAAAACTAACCAGTCAATGTAGGCAATACATTTACAACTTGTGTAAACTAATTTGTTTCTAGTTACTTGAAGTCTGGATCTCCTTTGATTTTAGGCACAATATTATTATCAATTTTATATCTATTAATTTGAAAAATGACATTTATTTTTTTTAAGATAAATCTAACTAATATTTGTATATATATACTCCTTCATCATCCTTAAATTCTTAAAATTAGTTTATTCAAATAAGGTTTTACCTATAAAAATAATAAAATAAAATTGATTTTTATTTAAAGTTGTTATTTTGCATAAATATTAAATATATTTCTACTTATAGAATGTATTTTTCATTCATTTTAACTGAGTTCATATAAATTAAAAGACTATCAAATATATTATTTAGTTAATTAATTAATTTATACGCTTGAAATAGATTGGTTTCTATTAAAGATATTATCTATCTATATATTTATACAATTCTTTTATTATTAAAAAATGCTTATTTACTCAATATCATGTTTTTATTTATTTGAAATAATTATATTTTTTATTTTTTAATAATTATTTGAAAAATGACATTTTTTTCATTTAAATATACTTTTCATCTTTAAGATCTTAAAATTAATTAGTTTATTTAAATAAGGTTTTACTAATAAAAATAATATTATAAGGTTGGTTGATTTTTATTTAAATCTATTTTTTACATTAAAACTAAATATAAATTTAAAAGGAATTAAAAATATATTATTTAGTTTGTTAATATTTTTAAAATATATTGACTTCTTTAATATTTTAAGTATGTATGATTGTGTTTATTTATTTATTTATATAATTGATTTATTATTAAAAAATGCTTATTTATTCAATGCTATTTATTTAAATTCTGACATTGCTTTGAATTGTTTTTTTAATTTTTAATAACTAGTCAAAAAATAATTTATTGTTTACAAATATAAATTGTAAAAGATGCTTTGATTTTATTAGAAAAATGTTATTGAAAATTAAATATTACATTTATTACAAATTAATATTTGATTATAATTAGAATTAAAACTAATTTAACTTTTTAACTAAATTTTTAAATATAAATTCACGTTAATTAAATTGATAGATTTTTTATAAAGATTTAATTTTTAAATATCATAAACATCATTTAGTATTATAAATAAATGAACATATTTTTACTAAAAAAATATTTTTTCATTTCATATTAATTTATTTTGAATTTTAAGGACAACTACATATATATAGAATACTCTAGATTCTCATAAATTAGTGCCACTCCTCCTACCCCTCCCAATCTAATATTTTTTATAAAAATCCAAATTTTTAAATTAGAGCGAATATTAATATAATAGATCATACTTATGAAAACTAACAGTATCTAAAAGTTATTATTGCTGAATGCTGTTGAAACGCTGAGTTGAGAGATTTTAATAATTAATTAACCAAATTTCTTTTCAAGCGTAAATAATAAATTTGTTCAATTTATAAATAAGTATAGATTGATTATAGTTTAGTATGCGTTATCGTGATTAGATTGTTTTAAAATGCAAAAAAAAAAACCAAAAAATTTCAAATTTAATTAAAAAACAAAAAAACAAAAAAATTATATCTATTTTGATCAGTAAAGTAAATAATAAATGAGATAAATATTTTAAGTACTAATCTTACTTTTTGTTTGCAACTTAACTTTATAAGAAAGTATATAAAGTCAATTGTCAACTTGTATAACGAATAACTGTAATGGAGATGTTAATTGTTTTGAAGGGATAATCAGTATGGTAGGTTGCTACGAAGATAAATGCAGTACTTCAAGTTCTTCAGATATAAACTAAGCGGTTGCATGTATAAAATAAAATACATAATGCACTCAAAACTAACCACAAAGCACTGTTAATGCATTAGAGACTTGTGCAGAATAACTTTTAGCAAATAATTCTCTCTCTTAATTGCAATCAGCCGCATAAGGAAGTACTACTGGATCAAATATCATTTATTTTGTCTTTGGACTATTAATGATAACATTATGATTTTACAAAAAAATAAAAACAAAGTACATAAAAAAAGTTTATAAGAATATAATATGAATTTAATTCCTAATTATAAATATTATTTCGCGTGATAATTTCATATTTTATTCATGTTCGATTTTTCATTTACAATTTAAGTTTTTACTATTTTACAATCTTCCAATAGGTTTTTTAAATAATTATTCAATATATATTTTAGGTTTTAGCAATCAAATTTTCTATACCTCTTTGCTATTATAATTTTTCTTCTTAACTTTTAAAATTTTTTAGAGATAAAACGGAATTAATAACCAGCCAATTCTTAAATTAACTGATTAAAATAAATATTCCTATTTTTTAAAACAGTAAAACATTCATTTATTCATTTGATAAAAATATTTAGTATGTATTAAATTTTTTGATTTTGTTTGAAATAAATAATATAAAAAAGAAAAATACAATAAATATATGATAATTATATATTATATTATTTATTTTTATGTATGCACTTGAGTAAATAAAAGTAAAACCTTATTAAGAAAATGTCATTATTTTAATAATAAAGATGCTTTTAACCATTCTTATTATTCTACCTTTAAAAGATATGTAATTTTTAGGAAATCTAAAAAAATAATAACAACAATTTCTTCAGTAATTAATTAAGGTGCCACAATTTAATTTATTGGCAGTAAAAATTACAAATAACTCAAAATATTAAATGATATTTAGAAAGTCTAATAATTTTTGTTTTAATCCACTTAATGATTAACACAAAAATTGATTAAAATTAAATGAATTAATTTGAGATGATTTATCTTTATATTAATAATAATAAATTAATTTTAAAAATAATTATATTATTATTGGAATTTAAAATATGCCAAACAAATTTCAAAGATAATTAATTCCTAATTTATTCAATCATAAAAATCTTAATATACATCAAAACATCAAAATAGAAAATCAAATATTGTAAATAGTGTACAATAGACAATTTCCAAAGAATTACTCAATTTTAAATTTAATATTTCTTCTTTTGAAATGGTTTGAAAAAAATTAAATGCTTCTTTTTACTAAAAGAAGAAAAAGATATAAAATTTCATTATAAAATGAATGTTTGATATATTTTTTATTTTTTAATCTTATATTATTTATGATGTTTGTTTATTATTGAATGATTTTGTTATACAATTTATTTAGAAATATGTATGTATTTGTTAAAAGTTGACACTTTCTTATTAATTAATTAATAATTAATTATTTGAGTTTGAATAAGCAAAGATAAAATATAAATATTTATGAATTTGCATTTAGCAATAATATTTCTATTAATTGTTGGATTAAGCTAAGTGAATTCAAATTTTATTGATGCTGACTGTCTATAAGAGTAATGCAATGCTAACTAAGTATGTCTCCTCCAAGTTCTTAGAAAAATAGCATGCATAGCAGGAAAATGTTCATCAATATTAACTGAAGATGAATATATTAATTGTTTTAGGTCAAATAAACTATGCGAATTTGATTTGACTTAAAATTTCCTTGATATTTTTTAATAGTGTATAGGAGGATAAAGTGTGCTCTAATATGTTTTTATTTTATCTTTTACGCTGTTTATTTTAATTTGAAATCAAAAAATTAAAAAATTAGCAATCTTTTCATCCATTAATATAAATAGATAAATATTAAGTAAAAAAGCTACGATCTCCACTCCCTAATCAAAATAAATTAAGAAACAAAGCAAATTTTATCAATATCTATCTATCACTATATATATTAGTATGTATGTATTTTTTATTTTTATTAGTAGAAGTAGGCTTTCTTTTGTTTAAGAAATAAAAAGAGATATTTTCAAATTTAAATGATAATAATAAATATTTTAAGTATTATTCAAACAAACTATTCAATATGAATTGCTTGCTATCTTTTTTAAAAACAATTTTTAATATTTTCAAATAATTTCTTCATTAAAAATATTGCCATTTAAATACAATTAAAAGATAATTAATTTATTTTTATAATAAAGAAAAAATTAAAATATTTTAATAATTTGAATAAATTTGACTTTTAAAGCATACTTATTATGATTGTACGTATATATGATTGATTTTATTTAAAAATAGTCAATAAATTATGAACTAATAGTATTCATTTCTTTAATTTAGCTGGAAGGAAGAAATTAAAATTGATAAAATAAATATTTATAATTAAATAATTCACTGTAAGTAAGTATTAAAACTTAATTAAATATCTACATAATAAATTACGTTCTAAATATTAATAAAAAATTATTTATTAACAAAAGAATGCTATTTTTAATAGATATAAAATTAATTGTTAAATTTTTATTTTTATTTTAGAAAAATACTTAAAAATTTAATCAAAATAAATCTAAAAATATTGCTTAAATATTAAAATTTTAAAACCAATAATCATTAAAATTAATGAAATAATTTATAATTTATTTATTTATTTTATCACTTATAAAAATTAATATTTGTAAATTTATAAATACTTTTCATTTAAAAGCACGTAAAGTTTCTATTAGCTGTTTATCTTTGGTATTTTTATTCATGTTTGTTATATTTGTAAATTATTTGCTTTTAGTTCTAAAAATATGATTGGTTGATTGATTGATCCATAACTTTCATTAGAACAAAACCTTCAAAGGATATTTTTTTATTTTAAGACAAGAATGATAATTAAAAAAATTTTAATAATTATTTTGCAAATACTAGAATCATTTATTTTTAATTTAAAGATAGACCAAATCTAATAAGTTCCTTCACATAATGAATGGTTAATTATATAAAGAAATTTTCTTATTAGTAGATTAGTATGTCTGTCTGTCTGCCTGTTTGTTTTATATTTTTTATTTTATACTTATTTAAATGATATAATTCAATAAAAATAGATTAAATTTTATACAATTATTATTATTTAAACGAATTATTCATAAATTTATTTTGAATTAAAGAATTTTAATAGTAGTAACTAGATCAAAATAATTAAATCTACAAGAAACAATAACGAATAATTAAATAAAAGCATGAAAACTTTCTTTGTACTATGATTATTCTCTTAATTCTTTCTAATATAAACCTTAGTTAAGCAAGTGAATATTCGATTCAGCATAAAAATATACTTCATTTCTTTTATACCAAGGCGTCTTAAGTGGATTTGTTAAGTGCGCTGCAAAAATAGTAATAATGAATGATGATTTATAAATTAATAAGCGTCACAAAAAGATAAATAATAATTATTTAGAATCTGTTTGTGTAGATTCAAAGAAAAATTTATCAATAAATGTAAAAAATAAAACATCTTATTTATTTTAATATATCAGCAACATTTTTCTTTCTTTTATTGAGTCTGTTTTCAATATTTTTAGGATTTATAAATTTTCTGAACTCTTAGAATGAATGAAAAATTGCTATTTATTTTTAAATATTAGAGTTATTAAATTAAATTTAAATGCATTTAATTAATTATCTACCTTTCATCTAATTTGAAAATAATTTTTTTTAACTTTAAATGGCTGAATTCAAAGATCTATGAAATATTTTATTTTCTAGCATATTTAAAATTATACTCTAAAATTTTTGAATGTTTTATAAGATAAAATTGAAGTACTTTTGAAATATTTATTTATTTCTTATTAAATTTTTTCGAAACTAAGAAACAAAAAAATTATTAAAAAAATGGTTGAAATCAACATTTTTTGTAGGTTACTATGCTGAATGCATACATATTATCATCATCATCATTATTGTACTTTTTTTGTTTAAATTTTTTAAATTTTTGCTAAAATTAATATCTAAAATAATATTTATCTATGCATGATATCAAATATGAATTAATAACTTCTCTAACTTTAAAGATTTTACTAAATATTTTATTTAATATTACCCAAAATATTTATTATGGTTATGCTAATTGTTTTAAGTATTTTGTTTCTTTTACATATTTTCTTTAAAATGTATTTTTACAAAGTTTATAGAAATAATTATTTGCCAGAATATTTATGATAAATTATAAATAAAATGCAAAATATATTTTATTCAGAAATTATTTTTTTTGAAAGCAATAAATATTATTGAAATAAGATTTAATTCTAAAATTCTTTAAGAAAATTTAGTTGTGATTTGATAGCGCTATTTATAGCTTTGATTATACAAATAAATAGTACTATTAAAAATTAATTAATTCTATGGTCTTATATTTTCAAGTAAAGTAAATTGGTAGAAACTGACAAGCATCAGTTCTACTTAATTTTTTTCCTTTTGAAAGCGATAATTAGAAAATACAAAATATTTTTGAACTGTCTGTCTACTTTTTTTCTTATTCTAAATAAAATTAATCTCTTTGAATTCAAAAATAATACGATTATAAATATTAATATAAATTATATAATTCCTACCAAATTAATTCTTTCTTTTACAATTTTACAAGAAAAAAACTAAGAAGTAAATAAATATAAAAATGAAATTTGGATGAATCCTTTGCTCATTTAAAAATACAAAAAAATGTTAGTGTACTCTATTTACTTAATATAAATATTTAGTATAAAAGTATTTTCATATTCAGCCAATTTTATTGATAAAATTCTTTTATTTTTATTTTTATATTTGTCATATTTAGTATTATTAACTAGTACTTTCTTTTTTCTAATAAATATCTACATTTTTTAAATATATTGGCTCTCAGAAAAGATGAAAAGAAAAGTATGCATTTTTATCTTTTAATCAATATTGTTAATATTAGGTAATATCTAATAAAATTTATCATGTCTCCGCCAACATAGTTCTAATAACTTATGATAAATTATCTAAATAAATGGTATTATTACAATTTATACAGCGTGCTCAATTTATTTTTAAAAATTTTAACATTGTTTTCAAACAAACTCTCATAGTAATGAAAAAATTATTTCATTCTTGAAATTAATACATTTTTATTTGATTTTAGTTAATTAAAGAGCGACTAATATTAATTAATTTCCAAAAGTTAAAAGGAGAATTTAATTTATTTACTAAATTTAAATTAGTTAGTTATTGATTGAGTAAAATTTTACTTAATTTTCATTAAATTTTTAACAAATTTCCTTAATTTTCTCACATTCAATATTGTATTAAATAATTTTAAATATTTATTTACATTATTTTTTAAGTCAAAAATTAATTAATTGAGAATGTTGAGCATGAAATAAATTATTTAGAGTTCATTACATTCGTTTTTTTCTTAAATTAAATTTTGATAAAAAGTAACCAAAAAATATTTGAAAAAGTTAATGCAATAATAATATTTCATTTTATTTGTTTGTTTGTGATTGTCTGGGATATTATTTTGTAAACAGGTAATAATTTAATAGTAAATTATTTTTAAATAGATAGTTTTTAATTTACTCACTGTTTGTAAAAAAATCTTAGTTAATTAGTAGTGAGCTTTTTGTCTTTTTCTGAATAGGTTCTACTTTATAGATTTTCAAAAACTAAATGCTTCATACTGCATCAGAATATTAATTAGAAAATAGTTACCAATAGTTTGAATTTAATATTAAGGAAACAAATACATTTATTCATACTATTTATTGTTATGGTATAAAATTAACTATTATAATTTAACATTTTTGTATCTACCTACGTATTTTTATTGCCGTAAGGGATACTTAGTAAAATCGTATTATAATAACTAAATGGAAAAGTCTAAATACTTCAATAAAATAAAGAATAAAGTTTTAAATTAAGATAAAATTAAATTAATTGTTATAGACACTTTAGAAAACTTATTTGAGCACTTATTAATATCTATTTTTGTGATTATTTAATTTAATTAATGCGGATTTAAGTTAAATTTAGTTCTATAACCTTCATTTAGCAAATCAAAAATTTCAATTTAATTTGCTTTACATTATCTTATTTTTTAATGTTTACAAAAAATTTATTACTTAAAAATGCTAAATTCTGCTTGCATTTCAAATATCAAACCTTATTAAGTTACTTTATGTTACCTAAAATAAATGGTATAGAAACAAAATTTAAGTTTGAATTACTAATTTTAATAAAAGACTGAATAAACAAATATTGTTTTTATTTTTTCACAAAATATTACTAAAAATACTTACTATTACAATTTAAAAAGGATGTTTTAACTATTATCGATTGTTTTTAACTTACACTAAAAATTAATAAATAAGCTAATCAAATTATCAAATATTTGTATACATAAACTAATAAAAATGTTAACTTTCTATTGCTATTAATTCATCAAGTAAATTTATCCTTATAACAAATATTTAGAAAGTTTACTTTTACTCAAAATGTTTCAATTACTTTTATTTAAACTTTTTCTAAATTTATATTAAGGAGTCTTATTTGTCTTTCTTCTATTTTAAATCATAATATTTTATACAAATAAATTTTTCTCGATTTTCAAATACAGTCAAAATTAATTATAAAATTTAATAAATTAATGCATAAGCTTTTATAGAACTATTAAAATCACTTTGTTCTTACTTTAGTTAATTTATTATTAAAATTTCACATCTCATTCCTTCTCTTTAAATACTCATAATTAATCTATAAATTATTATAATTAAATCATAAAATAAAAAAAAATAAACCAACCTAATCTAATCAAATCTAACAGAAATGAATAAGAAATTATTTGTACTCTTTATTGCTGCCCTCCTTTTGGCCACTGCTTTTGCTGAAGGAGACGCCAAACCTACTGACGATAAAACTGCTGTTGAAGTTAAAGAACCTAAAGGTGATGAAGCAAAAGAACCTAAAGGTGATGAAGCAAAAGAACCTAAAGCTCCTGAAACTGGTGCAACTGGTGAAAAGACCGATGAAGAAAAGAAGGCTGACGATGATAAGAAGAAGGCTGAAGATGATAAGAAGAAGGCTGAAGATGATAAGAAGAAGGCTGAAGATGAAAAGAAGGCTGAAGATGATAAGAAGAAGGCTGAAGATGATAAGAAGAAGGCTGAAGATGAAAAGAAGGCTGAAGATGATAAGAAGAAGGCTGAAGATGATAAGAAGAAGGCTGAAGATGAAAAGAAGGCTGAAGATGATAAGAAGAAGGCTGAAGATGAAAAGAAGGCTGAAGATGATAAGAAGAAGGCTGAAGATGAAAAGAAGGCTGAAGATGATAAGAAGAAGGCTGAAGATGATAAGAAGAAGGCTGAAGATGAAAAGAAGGCTGAAGATGAGAAGAAGGCTGAAGGAGAAAAGAAGGAAGAAAATAAAGAAGCAAAGGCTGAAAATAAGGATAACACTAATGATGCTCCTTCTTCTGGTAAAATTATATAATTTGCTTTGGCTTTTACTGCTATCTTATTAGCTTTCTGAAAAGTATTAAAGATTATTAAAAGCAAATAAATTATTTTGTCGAATGTTAATGAAATATTTTAAACTTATTTGTAAAAATATATATTTTGCTGTAATTAATTTTGAATAATCTTAGTTAATATTTAATTTAGAAGCTTTAAACTAATTATTATATATTATTTGCTCTATTATTCATACATTAATTAAAAATTCATAAAAATTATTAAACTTTAGTTAGTTATTTATTTATTTTAATTTTTATTGGTTAATAACCTTTTTCAAGCAAGCCTAATATTTATTTATAAATACAATTGCTTGCTTGTGTTGAAAGTCAATCAGAAATCCTATAAAATATGGTTAATAAGCAAACTATAATTAAATCAAACTTATTGTTTTCTTCATTAATTTTATAAACCAGCTAGTTAGCTGAGCAATTGTAAACATTTCATTAATCAAATAAAATCTATTTGATTTTTTATTTTAATAAAATATTCTCATCAGAATTATTTAAAAAAGCTGAAAATATATCTACCATAATCAGATGTCTAGCTAGTCCTCAGAAATTAAATTAGGAATTTCTGATATCTTAAATGTGATAGACAAAATAAGAAAAATTCAGGCTTTTATATTTGCGACTTAACGGGTGGGTATTCTACGGTAAATCAATATTTAAAAAAAAAATAAATCAAGAGTTAGTTATTTATTTTAAAAAAGAAAGCAAAATTATAATTTAATTAAAATTAGAAATATAAATTTTTTAATTATCTCTTTTAAATTAAAATCAAAATTAATTTTAATGATGCTTATGTTTTTTTTATCAATCTTTTTCGAAAAATTTTTTAATGATCATAAAAAAATACAAATTCTATTTAATAAAATTTGGTATTTAATAACAATTAAAATATAGCTAAATTATTTAAATATTTAATGTATATGAATTCATTCACTAATTAGGATGGTATAAATTTAATGAATTTAGTATTCTTTTATCTATTTTACTTAAAATAGATTTCTCCTTAGATCGTTTAAAAAAGTAATTTGCTTAATTAAATTATTCAATATGATTATTAGAAATCAAGCATTATTCTTCAAAGTAACTCAGATTACCTTTTTATCCTAAAATTTGACTTTAGATAACTGAATAAAATTAATAATAATAAGTATATCTAATTTACTTTTAAGATCAATATTTTGATTATCTTCACTCATAAACTATTTACAAAATTCTTCAGAATACCCTATGAAGTTTATTGCAGCATACTGATCTTTACTTAAAAGCATCATAACTGCTTTCTTTAAAAAAATTACTTCTTTATAAAAATTGTAAATATTCAAGCTTTTTTCAACCTCGTTTTCTAAATTTTTAAATAGTGGCAAACTCACTCCTTGTAATTTAAGGTATTTTTATTTTTTACATGGGCTTTTTTTTCAAAGTTTAATATTTAAGATATGTTATTAATAATATATTAATTACTTACTTCATTTATTGCAAAGAAAAGAGCGTCCTTTAAGCTGAATTTCTGTCCATTAAAACTTTTAACTTTTAATTTTCATCAAATATTTTTGCATTACAAGGATCTTAATATGTTTACAAATCTGTAGTCTATTATTTTTTTTCATAGTCTTTAGTTAATGCTGATTGTTTACAAAGCAATTAAATATTTTAAGGTATTTCAATATTTGAAGAACTTGGTATTTGCTGCTTTTAACTTTAATATTCATTTTATTGTTGTTTTATGCCTCTATTCTAATTTATTGGTTTTTTGTTTTCTAGCTAATTAAAACTTTGACAATTCGAAGATAAAAAAGACTTATTATATCCTTCTGATTCTGATTTATCTTTTTAAGAGACAGCACTTATCATATTTTAAAAGTTAAAACCAGATTTATTTTAAATATTGTTTTTTTACTCATTTCTAAAATTAAACACTCTGCTTTCTGATTATTGCTAAATGTAAGAAAAGTTGTTTTGGTCTAAATATTATTTTAATTTACTTTAAAATTATGGCACTTTTGATGGTTGGTCTACTTAAAAAGGAGTTTATTTTTCTTTTTATTACTCTATTTAAGATTACGATTCAATTTATTTCTTGCTTTCACTATTAAATTCGTTGCTCAATAGCTTTAAATATGTTTCTTGATACAAATTTTATAAGAAGAGTAGTAAAAATTCTTATTTTATCAATTGAGATGAAGCATATCTGCCTAAAATTCCTACACACATCATAAGAGCTAAAGTGCTGTTGCAAACAGCCAAAATTTCTGGAAAGGTTGGAAACTAAATAAAAAAAAATTAAACTGCTTCATCCATTTCAATAACCAATTCAAGTAATGCAGGATTATTATTTAAGTTGATTTAGTCTTTTCTACTAAAATTTTAGATTATTTGAGAATACGAAATAGGAGATTAAAATTTTGTTTCTTCTTGAAAAATTGATCCTTATTTAATTGAAGTTTATTGCATTTAAAGTTTAAAATCAGTCAGCATAAATTCATTTTAATTAAGAGAGGTAAAAGAATTTCTATAATTAACTTAAATTTATTTCGAAGCTATATTGTATTATTTACTTAATAGTTTTATTTACAATATGTTACTACCATCATTAATCATTTTATAAATTTCTTATTCATTAGCACAATTTAATTGCAGATCAAATTGTATGATAGCATCTTAACAAGTGTAAATAGTGAGATAAATTGATGACCAAATTTTATTGCCTTATGTTTTAATAAGGCTATAGTTTTAAATCAAAGAAAAATCCAAACAATTGAATCCATCAAGCAAAGGGTTTTAGCATTTAATAGGATTAATGTAAATAAATTCATTTTCAGTATAATTTGTGTACTAAAAATAAGGCACAAAAACCAGGTAAGTTAAGTTTTGCTATTCCTAAATATCATCTAAATTCTGAGTTAAATTGAATCTATATTAATATGCAAATAGATCATTGCTCAATTCAACACTAGTAAAATCCTAAACAAAATTTTATGATCTAAATGTAGGTTAAATTTAATTATCATAATACTAATACAGTAGATAAATTAAGTAGCATAAAAATGCTATTATTACTAACAATGATAATAATGCACCTAATAAAGTTTTTTTACCTTTTTACTATTAGAATAAGTTGAATTAAAATGTAGATGAGAAAATGTCAAAACTTAAAATGCCCATAGATTCTTAAAGTCTATTTAGTCTTATTAAAATATTAGATAGTAATCTTTTTATTAGTAGAAGTTTTTGATATGTATTTTGTTCAATTTTATCTCAAAAAAGAAAAGTGATGAACTGTTATTTATTCAAATAAGAATAATAAATAAATAAATTGTAATAATTTATGGATACCTAAAGTAATTTATATTTTTCGAGTGTTATTTAAATTTATAAAAAATAATTTTTAAAATATGAATTTTTACTAAAATAATTATGAATAATTAATTTTATAATAGAAAAAATTTCTAATTTTTTTCCTGATTTATCCTTTCATTCTTAAATGTATGTATTTATTTATGTATATTTTTATCTAGTAAAAATTCTCAAAGGATCTATTTTGTACAATCATTGTTTGATCATTTTAGAAAGAGGGTCAAGGTTAAGCTATAATAAAGCAGAAATGCTAGTTTAAGAATAAATAATATTAATAGAAGACATAAAATATATTAAATTTTTTTTGAAATACATAACTAAATATTTTATTAGATAATTTAATTTAGATGAGTAAATGAAAAAACAAATATAAAAATAAAGGATTAATATATAAATTCATCTTATGAATATTTTTATAATAGATATAGTTAGTAAAATAAGAACAAAAACTCACTTAATACTCCCCAAAAAAAATATAAAAATTTAAAAAAATGATGAGTGGTGTGACTGAAGTGATAGTGTAGTATTTTTTGCTTGGGATAGAATTCAAATAATTTTATACATTTTATAATATCCAGCAACACATTAATTACATTTGTTTTTATCACAATCATCACACCCTTTTTTACACTTTTTGCATTAAGAATCAGTGTCTAAAAAATAACCTTTTTAACAATCACATCCATTTTTCCTATTAACATAAAGAATATCAAATAATTTTCAATAAAAAATAAAATTATTTTACTGATTATTTAAAATTTAATTAAGATTCTGATCACACTTAAAGCAATTTTATCTAATTAATAAAATAAATAATAATTAAGATAAATTAATGATAAAATTTAATTTTTAACTTATTAGCATCTAAAAAATATCCATTTGTTTCATCACATTAATCACAAGTTTTATCATTCGAACACTTAATACAATTTTTTGTACATTTTTAGCAAGTTGAGCCACTAATAATATATAAATTAATTAATAAAATCAATTTATTAATCTAAAAATAATTCAAAAAAAGTAATAATTAATTTAATTTTAATAACAAAATATAATAAAATTTTTATTTGAAATAACATTTAATTATTTTTAAATCATGAAATTTTATAAATAGATAGCTTCTATTTCATTAATTTTACATAATTTAATTTTTTACTTAAAAAAACTTCCATCATCACATATTTAATCGCAAGAGTCTTTAGTCCTTAATAAATTAATAAATAAAAAAGTAAACTTAAAGGAATCTTGATTTATAATAATTATTTACTTATTAAATTATTAACCAGACTAGCATTGGATGCATTTTTGACTATTAAAATTTTTGTTTTTTTATGTTATTTGTTTGAAAGTAATGAAACTAATTTTTGTTACGAAGAATTTTAGTAATTGTAATTTTGGCATTCACAAGATTTTTAGGCAGTGGGCTAATCACAAGGAATACAAATATTATCAGTTATATTTCTAATTATAAGTTTATAAAAATCAAATTTATTAATAAATTCCTGAAATAAAATATTTTACAATTTTTTTGAACCTTGAGGACAGCTGACACATTTATCACTTTTAATTTATGATAATAATTTAATTAATTAATTTTATTAATAATTTTTTAGATACATACAGTATTTTAATGACAAGTATCCTTATTCATTTATATTTTAAAATAATTAGATACTTTTAGTTAAAAATTTAAGAAATAGGATACTTGGAATCAAAATACTGTATTGAAAATTTACATCTGAAATACTTCATCTGTTTTACATTATAGGCAATCTGAACTATTTTTAAAATTAAATGTATATGTTATAATACAATAAATAAACTATTAAAAATTACTTTGGTGTCAAAAATTATCCATCCTAACATATGATTCTTTCCATAGAAATTATTTGATTTTAGCCATCAACTTACAACATTTTTGTTTATCCCTTAAATAATATATTTTTTAAAATCGAATTTTTATTGTAAAAAATTACTTATGTAAATGGTGTTGCCCATATTGCATCATCTGCTGTTTTTTATGTCAGATTTAATTTTTTATTAAGAGATTTTAATTTTTTTAAGATAACTTCGTTGCTTGCTTGGTCATAACTCATTTTATACACATCAGTTTTGACAAAAATTAAATTTTTATGTAAAAATAATTCATTAAAATAATCAATTTATCCAATTTGATCACTATTACTACTTAAGCTAACTTATTGAAAAGTGTTTAGATCATAAAATTTTAGAGAATCATCATTAATTCCAATCAATTTAACCTATTTTTATTTATTTATTAAAGATAAATATAAATTTTAATAATTTTGACTACCTTTGTTTTATCAATAAAAAATTTTATCCATCTTTAAAAGAAGATGGAAAAAAATGATGATATAAGTTTTTTAAATTTTGTTAATTTTACTTTTTTTAATTTATTTTAAAGAGAAAAATCATTAAAAATTACCTGATTAACTGTATATATTTCAGTGAGGGCTATTTTATCTAAACCATTTTTTAACTATATTTATTATTTAAATTCAATAACATCCTTTTCAAAACTAAATTTTCCTAATATTCTGGCATCAGTTAAAACTATATCATTTTCATACTAAAAATTAATTAATTTTGATTAAACTTATTTTAATATTAATTACATCAACAACCAGATATCTTGTATAAGTATTTATTTGATACTTGCTGCCTTTCCAAAAAAAATAATTTATTTGACTAGTAGACTCTTAATAATAGAAGTAATATGGAGTTTTCTAAAACCTAATAACTTATTGAGTTAGTTAATCTTCAGGAGAGAACATTTTACTTATTTAGCTTATTTTTAAATTGCCTCCTTTCAGATATAATGAATCCTAAATTTAAATAATAAAAAAGAAATATATATTTTAAAAAGCAATCAACTAAAAATGAATACTCTTTTTAAGTATCTTGTATTTCTATCTCCATATGATTTAATATCATTCTTACAATCGAATTCTTAATTATTTTGAGTTTATAATAATAATTCGTAATCTATTTATTGATATTGCCCTTAAAAATAACTAAATATATAGAGATAGCGGTGATTAGATTTATCTGGCTATTTTTTATATTTTAGGAATATATGTATCAATCAATAAATTAAATTTATATTTTGAAATGTAGAAGCTACAATTAAATTACTTCAATCATATATTCGTCATTTAAACTAGATTTTCCCATAAAACCTTTGAGCTTAATTGAAAGAATAATATCACCGTTTTAATTTAATCTACTATATACCCATTGATTTTAATCAGAGTCAAGGTAAATAATGCTTTGATCTTCCTTTAAGTTATTCAAATTAACATGATTATCTTTTTAAAATCTAACAAAATTTTAAACTTACAGTAATTTAAAACCATAGCTGACAACATTGATAGGTAACGCAGCATAGCATAGAGTGATATTACAGATTAGTAATATAAAATATTTAATTTTCATTATTTACTTTCTAATATTAGTTAGTTATTTGATAGTATCTATTTATATATCTTGATAAAGCTATTTATTTATTTTTATTTACTTGCTTCCTTATTATTTATTTTTTATTATTCTTCTTTCAAAAATAAATGTTCCAATTAGTGAATCTAAAAGATAAATAGTTTGAATTAATAATTTTATGCTACTAAATAATCTGATATCTTACAATATATAATAAAGTTTTGTAACAAATACCAATAATAATTGAAATTCTTTGATATTTTAGTTTGTTTTAATTAATAAAATAAAGAAAAAAGTTAAGCTCACAACTTTATTTTCACTTTGATTTTTTTTAATTTTTCATTATTTATTATTTGTTTCTTTTTCCAAATGTTTTTAAATTTACTTAAGTCTCTTGGCAAATTATTTTGAAAATCGAATTCTATACTTATTTGTTTATTAGAAAAAGTATATTTTTGTTTGATATTGAGAGTTTTTTTTAACTTATTTGATTAATATAAGAGCTTTAATTTTCTTTAATAGCCATTTTCAGTAACACTGAAATTTTGAATTTTTAGCTTTAGATATTAAGTTAAGCTTCTAAAAAAGTAAGTAAAAGGGGTATTAATTTAAATAAATGGAAAAATACTTTATAAAATTAATAACCTTTATTTCAAATATTTTTTATAATTCAAATTCCTTAATTAATTTAAATAATTAATTAATTAAAAAAAAATAAAGCATTTAAATTTATTAGAGGTTGAGTTTTATATAAAGTTTTCAATTTTTTTTTTGTCTTTAATAATATGAGATAAATTTAAAATTTATTTAATTAGCCAAATTGTAAAAAAGTTAAATTTAGTTAAGCTAAATATTTTTTGCAAAAATAAGAAAAAACAAAAAAATAGATAAAACTAAAACATAAATTTCATTTTAAATTGAACACAAATATTAAAGAATTTAAAGTAGTTGATTCTAATATATTTTAATAAATTATAAGTGACTAGCTGAAATGCAATTTATTTTAGTATTAAAAATCAATTTAAATACATATAATTAATTTCTTTCTTAGCTAACTCATATAGTTTCTACTAAGAAAGAAATAAATTTTTCTTATGCCATTTTACAATAATTTGGTTTATGAATTAGCAATAATTAAATTATTTAATTAACTCAATTATTTTTTATTTAGTTTTAGTATAGAAACTTTCTTTTATAATTTTTTCAACA